>NC_080671.1:236594491-236596991 GCF_030247195.1 Topomyia yanbarensis | reverse complement strand
AATCACTCTGAAAAACGTCAACCTAATCCCGGCCCGGAGGGCCGAGTGTCATATCCCATTCGACTCAGTTCGTCGAGATCGGAAAAAGTCTGTATGTGTGTGTGTGTGTGTGTGTATGTATGTATGTGTGTGTGTATGTGTGTGTATGTGTGTGTGTATGTATGTGCGTATGTGTCAAATAATGTCACTCATTTTTCTCAGAGATGGCTGGACCGATTTGCCCAAACTTAGTCTCAAATGAAAGGTGCAACCTTCCCATCGGCTGCTATTGAATTTTGGATCGATCGGAATTCTGGTTCCGGAATTACGGGTTTTAGAGTGCGATCACACAGAAATTTCTCATATAAACTATAGGAAAAATTAAAAATAGAATTTTTATTTTTGATGCTAAATGTGTTCAAGGTGCATAAAACGTCGAGATTTGATGCAAACTCGAAAAAAAAATTTGACTACGATTCACTTTTTTGGATTTTGGCACATTTTTGCCTTTCTCATATAGAAAGGTTATGCAATCACTCTGAAAAACGTCAACCTAATCCCGGCCCGGAGGGCCGAGTGTCATATCCCATTCGACTCAGTTCGTCGAGATCGGAAAAAGTCTGTATGTGTGTGTATGTATGTATGTGTGTGTATGTGTGTGTATGTATGTGCGTATGTGTCAAATAATGTCACTCATTTTTCTCAGAGATGGCTGGACCGATTTGCCCAAACTTAGTCTCAAATGAAAGGTGCAACCTTCCCATCGGCTGCTATTGAATTTTGGATCGATCGGAATTCTGGTTCCGGAATTACGGGTTTTAGAGTACGGTCACACAGAAATTTCTCATATAAACTATAGGGAAAATTAAAAATAGAATTTTTATTTTTGATGCTAAATGTGTTCAAGGTGCATGAAACGTCGAGATTTGATGCAAACTCGAAAAAAAAATTTGACTACGATTCACTTTTTTGGATTTTGGCACATTTTTGCCTTTCTCATATAGAAAGGTTATGCAATCACTCTGAAAAACGTCAACCTAATCCCGGCCCGGAGGGCCGAGTGTCATATCCCATTCGACTCAGTTCGTCGAGATCGGAAAAAGTCTGTATGTGTGTGTGTGTATGTATGTATGTGTGTGTATGTGTGTGTATGTGTGTATGTGTGTGTGTGTTTGTATGTGCGTATGCGTCAAATAATGTCACTCATTTTTCTCAGAGATGGCTGGACCGATTTGCCCAAACTTAGTCTCAAATGAAAGGTGCAACCTTCCCATCGGCTGCTATTGAATTTTGGATCGATCGGAATTCTGGTTCCGGAATTACGGGTTTTAGAGTGCGGTCACACAGAAATTTCTCATATAAACTATAGAATATAGAATTTTTATTTTTGATGCTAAATGTGTTCAAGGTGCATGAAACGTCGAGATTTGATGCAAACTCGAAAAAAAAATTTGACTACGATTCACTTTTTTGGATTTTGGCACATTTTTGCCTTTCTCATATAGAAAGGTTATGCAATCACTCTGAAAAACGTCAACCTAATCCCGGCCCGGAGGGCCGAGTGTCATATCCCATTCGACTCAGTTCGTCGAGATCGGAAAAAGTCTGTATGTGTGTGTATGTATGTATGTGTGTGTATGTGTGTGTATGTGTGTATGTGTGTGTGTGTTTGTATGTATGTGCGTATGTGTCAAATAATGTCACTCATTTTTCTCAGAGATGGCTGGACCGATTTGCCCAAACTTAGTCTCAAATGAAAGGTGCAACCTTCCCATCGGCTGCTATTGAATTTTGGATCGATCGGAATTCTGGTTCCGGAGTTACGGGTTTTAGAGTGCGGTCACACAGAAATTTCTCATATAAACTATAGGAAAAATTAAAAATAGAATTTTTATTTTTGATGCTAAATGTGTTCAAGGTGCATGAAACGTCGAGATTTGATGCAAACTCGAAAAAAAAATTTGACTACGATTCACTTTTTTGGATTTTGGCACATTTTTGCCTTTCTCATATAGAAAGGTTATGCAATCACTCTGAAAAACGTTAACCTAATCCCGGCCCGGAGGGCCGAGTGTCATATCCCATTCGACTCAGTTCGTCGAGATCAGAAAAAGTCTGTATGTGTGTGTGTGTGTATGTATGTGTGTATGTGTGTGTATGTGTGTGTATGTGTGTGTGTATGTATGTGCGTATGTGTCAAATAATGTCACTCATTTTTCTCAGAGAGTGCTGGACCGATTTGCCCAAACTTAGTCTCAAATGAAAGGTGCAACCATCGGCTGCTATTGAATTTTGGATCGATCGGAATTCTGGTTCCGGAATTACGGGTTTTAGAGTGCGGTCACACAGAAATTTCTCATATAAACTATAGGAAAAATTAAAAATAGAATTTTTATTTTTGATGCTAAATGTGTTCAAGGTGCATGAAACGTCGAGATTTGATGCAAACTCGAAAGAAAAAAATTTGACTGCGATTCACTTTTTTGGATTTTGGCACATTTTTGCCTTTCTCATATAGAAA
>NC_080671.1:236536991-236586991 GCF_030247195.1 Topomyia yanbarensis | reverse complement strand
ACATCGGCTGCTATTGAATTGAATATTTTGAATCGATCGGAATTCTGGTTCCGGAATTACGGGTTTTAGAGTGCGGTCACACAGAAATTTCTCATATAAACTATAGGAAAAATTAAAAATAGAATTTTTATTTTTGATGCTAAATGTGTTCAAGGTGCATGAAACGTCGAGATTTGATGCAAACTCGAAAGAAAAAAATTTGACTGCGATTCACTTTTTTGGATTTTGGCACATTTTTGCCTTTCTCATATAGAAAGGTTATGCAATCACTCTGAAAAACGTCAACCTAATCCCGGCCCGGAGGGCCGAGTGTCATATCCCATTCGACTCAGTTCGTCGAGATCGGAAAAAGTCTGTATGTGTGTGTATGTATGTATGTGTGTGTATGTGTGTGTATGTGTGTGTATGTATGTGCGTATGTGTCAAATAATGTCACTCATTTTTCTCAGAGATGGCTGGACCGATTTGCCCAAACTTAGTCTCAAATGAAAGGTGCAACCTTCCCATCGGCTGCTATTGAATTTTGGATCGATCGGAATTCTGGTTCCGGAATTACGGGTTTTAGAGTTCGGTCACACAGAAATTTCTCATATAAACTATAGGAAAAATTAAAAATAGAATTTTTATTTTTGATGCTAAATGTGTTCAAGGTGCATGAAACGTCGAGATTTGATGCAAACTCGAAAAAAAATTTGACTACGATTCACTTTTTTGGATTTTGGCACATTTTTGCCTTTCTCATATAGAAAGGTTATGCAATCACTGAAAAACGTCAACCTAATCCCGGCCCGGAGGGCCGAGTGTCATATCCCATTCGACTCAGTTCGTCGAGATCGGAAAAAGTCTGTATGTGTGTGTATGTATGTATGTGTGTGTATGTGTGTGTGTATGTGTGTGTATGTGTGTGTATGCGTGTGTGTATGTATGTGCGTATGTGTCAAATAATATCACTCATTTTTCTCAGAGATGGCTGGACCGATTTGCCCAAACTTAGTTTCAAATGAAAGGTGCAACCTTCCCATCGGCTGCTATTGAATTTTGGATCGATCGGAATTCTGGTTCTGGAATTACGGGTTTTAGAGTGCGGTCACACAGAAATTTCTCATATAAACTATAGGAAAAATTAAAAATAGAATTTTTATTTTTGATGCTAAATGTGTTCAAGGTGCATGAAACGTCGAGATTTGATGCAAACTCGAAAAAAAAATTTGACTATGATTCACTTTTTTGGATTTTGACACATTTTTGCCTTTCTCATATAGAAAGGTTATGCAATCACTCTGAAAAACGTCAACCTAATCCCGGCCTGGAGGGCCGAGTGTCATATCCCATTCGACTCAGTTCGTCGAGATCGGAAAAAGTCTGTATGTGTGTGTGTATGTATGTATGTGTGTATGTGTGTGTATGTGTGTGTATGTGTGTGTGTATGTATGTGCGTATGTGTCAAATAATGTCACTCATTTTTCTCAGAGATGGCTGGACTGATTTGCCCAAACTTAGTCTCAAATGAAAGGTGCAACCTTCCCATCGGCTGCTATTGAATTTTGGATCGATCGGAATTCTGGTTCCGGAATTACGGGTTTTAGAGTGCGGTCACACAGAAATTTCTCATATAAACTATAGGAAAAATTAAAAATAGAATTTTTATTTTTGATGCTAAATGTGTTCAAGGTGCATGAAACGTCGAGATTTGATGCAAATTCGTAAAAAAAAATTTGACTACGATTCACTTTTTTGGATTTTGGCACATTTTTGCCTTTCTCATATAGAAAGGTTATGCAATCACTCTGAAAAACGTCAACCTAATCCCGGCCCGGAGGGCCGAGTGTCATGTCCCATTCGACTCAGTTCGTCGAGATCGGAAAAAGTCTGTATGTGTGTGTATGTATGTGTGTGTATGTGTGTGTATGTGTGTGTATGTGTGTGTATGTGTGTGTGTGTGTGTGTATGTATGTGCGTATGTGTCATATAATGTCACTCATTTTTCTCAGAGATGGCTCGACCGATTTGCCCAAGCTTAGTCTCAAATGAAAGGTGCAACCTTCCCATCGGCTGCTATTGAATTTTGGATCGATCGGAATTCTGGTTCCGGAATTACGGGTTTTAGAGTGCGGTCACACAGAAATTTCTCATATAAACTATAGGAAAAATTAAAAATAGAATTTTTATTTTTGATGCTAAATGTGTTCAAGGTGCATGAAACGTCGAGATTTGATGCAAACTCGAAAAAAAAATTTGACTACGATTCACTTTTTTGGATTTTGGCACATTTTTGCCTTTCTCATATAGAAAGGTTATGCAATCACTCTGAAAAACGTCAACCTAATCCCGGCCCGGAGGGCCGAGTGTCATATCCCATTCGACTCAGTTCGTCGAGATCGGAAAAAGTCTGTATGTGTGTGTATGTGTGTGTGTATGTGTGTGTATGTGTGTGTATGTGTGTGTATGTGTGTGTGTATGTGTGTGTGTATGTATGTGCGTATGTGTCAAATAATGTCACTCATTTTTCTCAGAGATGGCTGGACCGATTTGCCCAAACTTAGTCTCAAATGAAAGGTGCAACCTTTCCATCGGCTGCTATTGAATTTTGGATCGATCGGAATTCTGGTTCCGGAATTACGGGTTTTAGAGTGCGGTCACACAGAAATTTCTCATATAAACTATAGGAAAAATTAAAAATAGAATTTTTATTTTTGATGCTAAATGTGTTCAAGGTGCATGAAACGTCGAGATTTGATGCAAACTCGAAAAAAAAAATTTGACTACGATTCACTTTTATGGATTTTGGCACATTTTTGCCTTTCTCATATAGAAAGGTTATGCAATCACTCTAAAAAACGTCAACCTAATCCCGGCCCGGAGGGCCGAGTGTCATATCCCATTCGACTCAGTTCGTCGAGATCGGAAAAAGTCTGTATGTGTGTGTTTGTATGTATGTGTGTGTGTATGTGTGTGTATGTGTGTGTGTGTATGTATGTGCGTATGTGTCAAATAATGTCACTCATTTTTCTCAGAGATGGCTGGACCGATTTGCCCAAACTTAGTCTCAAATGAAAGGTGCAACCTTCCCATCGGCTGCTATTGAATTTTGGATCGATCGGAATTCTGGTTCCGGAATTACGGGTTTTAGAGTTCGGTCACACAGAAATTTCTCATATAAACTATAGGAAAAATTAAAAATAGAATTTTTATTTTTGATGCTAAATGTGTTCAAGGTGCATGAAACGTCGAGATTTGATGCAAACTCGAAAAAAAAATTTGACTACGATTCACTTTTTTGGATTTTGGCACATTTTTGCCTTTCTCATATAGAAAGGTTATGCAATCACTCTGAAAAACGTCAACCTAATCCCGGCCCGGAGGGCCGAGTGTCATATCCCATTCGACTCAGTTCGTCGAGATCGGAAAAAGTCTGTATGTGTGTGTGTATGTATGTATGTGTGTATGTGTGTGTGTATGTGTGTGTGTATGTATGTGCGTATGTGTCAAATAATGTCACTCATTTTTCTCAGAGATGGCTGGACCGATTTGCCCAAACTTAGTCTCAAATGAAAGGTGCAACCTTCCCATCGGCTGCTATTGAATTTTGGATCGATCGGAATTCTGGTTCCGGAATTACGGGTTTTAGAGTGCGGTCACACAGAAATTTCTCATATAAACTATAGGAAAAATTAAAAATAGAATTTTTATTTTTGATGCTAAATGTGTTCAAGGTGCATGAAACATCGAGATTTGATGCAAACTCGAAAAAAAAATTTGACTACGATTCACTTTTTTGGATTTTGGCACATTTTTGCCTTTCTCATATAGAAAGGTTATGCAATCACTGTGAAAAACGTCAACCTAATCCCGGCCCGGAGGGCCGAGTGTCATATCCCATTCGACTCAGTTCGTCGAGATCGGAAAAAGTCTGTATGTGTGTGTATGTATGTATGTGTGTGTATGTGTGTGTGTGTATGTGTGTGTATGTGTGTGTATGTATGTGCGTATGTGTCAAATAATGTCACTCATTTTTCTCAGAGATGGCTGGACCGATTTGCCCAAACTTAGTCTCAAATGAAAGGTGCAACCTTCCCATCGGCTGCTATTGAATTTTGGATCGATCGGAATTCTGGTTCCGGAATTACGGGTTTTAGAGTGCGGTCACACAGAAATTTCTCATATAAACTATAGGAAAAATTAAAAATAGAATTTTTATTTTTGATGCTAAATGTGTTCAAGGTACATGAAACGTCGAGATTTGATGCAAACTCGAAAAAAAAATTGACTACGATTCACTTTTTTGGATTTTGGCACATTTTTGCCTTTCTCATATAGAAAGGTTATACAATCACTCTTGAAAACGTCAACCTAATCCCGGCCCGGAGGGCCGAGTGTCATATCCCATTCGACTCAGTTCGTCGAGATCGGAAAAAGTCTGTATGTGTGTGTGTATGTATGTATGTGTGTGTATATGTGTGTGTGTGTATGTGTGTGTGTGTATGTATGTGCGTATGTGTCAAATAATGTCACTCATTTTTCTCAGAGATGGCTGGACCGATTTGCCCAAACTTAGTCTCAAATGAAAGGTGAATTCTGGTTCCGGAATTACGGGTTTTAGAGTGCGGTCACACAGAAATTTCTCATATAAACTATAGGAAAAATTAAAAATAGAATTTTTATTTTTGATGCTAAATGTGTTCAAGGTGCATGAAACGTCGAGATTTGATGCAAACTCGAAAAAAAAATTTGACTACGATTCACTTTTTTGGATTTTGGCACATTTTTGCCTTTCTCATATAGAAAGGTTATGCAATCACTCTGAAAAACGTCAACCTAATCCCGAAATTTTTTTTCGACTCGTTTAGGGTTTCTGGATTTTAACAGGGGCGTAGTTGATGGTTTTTCGGAGAGGGGTTACACCCCCCATCTACTGTTCGCGCCCCTCCTTTAAAAATCTCCTTAAATCACCCCTCAGACCACCACCCCATCCAGCCCTCATACTCCTCCCTTTCAACCCCATCATCTTTAAACCACCACTATATCACAAAGCATACCAATTTAAGCTGGGGAGTCGTTCGTTCATGGGACTTTCGCCCTCTTCACATACCCAGCCCCGCATGACAAAATGAGTTAGCAAGCAGATAACATTGATCTAATGCTGATTAGGCTAATGGAGTATGATATTTTTTTGTTTCAAGTGTTTCACCGTCGACACGTAGCTCATCAAGTTCGTGGCTGGCATGCCATTGCGTATAAGTGCAAAGTGTACTAAGAATGTAATGGACATTTCCACGATTATGTTGAACATAAAAAGCCTCCGTGCCATAGTTTAGAGAAATGAGAAAGGCACAATTGAACCGCTAGGTGGATTAAAACAGGTTTTTTTTATTAGGATTCAGTTCATGTACCTTTTTAATCGGTTGACATGTACTTGCTCAAGTCTATTTCCGTTTTTAATTACGGCTGTTTGCTCACTTGGCAGTTCGACCACTTCGTATGGTCCTCTCCATAGATTTTGCAATTTCTGTCCTACACCCATAGGGGTTGCGTGTACTAGTACTAAATCCCCCACATAGTCCATTTATTCGTTGATTTGTCATAGAGTTCTTTTCTTTTTTACTTTGACAAAATCAAATTTTCCTTTGCCGTTGCGTGCATTTTGGCGAAGCATTTACTGATTTCGCCTGCGTAGCTGTCATAATAAATTTCCCGGTCTTTTCGTTCATAAATTGAAGTGGGAAGTGTAGCCCTTCGCCCGAACATCAATTCGTACGGTGTAAATCCGGTCGATGAGTTCGTTGTAGTGTTGTACTCGAATGTGAAGAATGGGAGTAATTGGTCCCAAGTGCCGTGTTCTCCACTTATTATGTAGTGAGGGGTTGCTACTTTAAAATTAAAACTAGTTTATTAATTTCTTAACAAGTTGAAGATTTTCGGCAGAACCTGGACCTCCCGAATCTTTCTCCATGGCGAACCTATTCCAATTCGTATACCAATTAATTGGTATACTTAAGGGTTTATATGTTGCAGATAGAGAAAATACTGAAATTTTCAACTTTTTTCCTACACAATATTACGAAAGCTTATTAAACAATTTTTCCTAATAAGTTTGTGAATATTATAAACTATTTGAAATTTTGTAATAGTTTAATAGTTTAATCGCTTCACAACGTAGTCTATTTTTCATGGCTTGCGGCGAGCACGATCTCTCGAATTGCTGAACTGAAAATTATGGAATAGAAATTAATTTTTAGTATTCTTTACAGATATCTGCGCGACGAGTTAGCGCAGATAGCTCTAAATTAGACCCGCTGGTCGATCTAGCGATAGCGATTTCGCTAGATTTTCAGAGCACTGTGCACCCAGTGCATTAACGCAAGTGACGGAAGGTTATCGAAAAGTTTCGTGAAAATGAAAATTCCAGTAATGATCATGATTTTCCCAAACGGTTCGTTTTCGAGAGGTTTTTATTTGTTCTTTGGCATTAGGATTAGCGATAATAATTCAAATCAAGGATACTACTGGGAAGAATAGAAAAAGTCGATGTCGAAGTAAAATTTGGACCTATGCACGCATGCACTTTAGAGATAGCTTGATATCAGGAGCTGCGATTTCATTTCAACGTTTTTTGTGAAAAAAGCGATACTTACAAATGTAAACATAAGGCTTTTTCATACATGCGAATGAGGGCTTTGAAACGCAACAAATTAACCTAAAAATTTGGATTCTACGATATTGCTTTCTTAAACTACAGCAAAAAATACAACGGGAAAAACTGTATTTTTGTTTGTTTATTTTTTATTTATTTCAATTATAGAGGTTTTAACCTTAGGGTCATTCGCCTCTTCGGGTTAGAAAAATCTCCTATGAAAAATTTCTAACCCTGTGTGCGGGGTCGGCACTCGAACCCAGGTGCACTGCGTACAAGGCAATCGATTTACCAACTACGCTACGCCCACCCCCTGTTGTTTATTTAAAGTTTTGCCCTCTACGCTCCATGCAAACAAACAGGGCGATACTTTTTTGCTAGCAGTTTAGAGGCGAAACCCAAGTAACAATTGAAGTTTTATAGCATACTACAAGTGCAATCTAAGTTTTATTAGTAATTATAAAACTACCATAAAACCTCAATTGTTACTAGGGAACTGTTTTTTCGTATTTTTTAGGATTATCAAGCTGATACCAGCTGTAAATAGTAATAATGATCGCTATTGAAAAAACCCGGACAAAATCGGTGGTGTAAAACGGTAGTTATTGTAAAAAAACGTAAGGGCGATACTTCAATGCTGATAGGTGGGACCGAAAAAATAAACAATCGCCAAAGGGGCGATACTATCATTTTGTCAATTTTAATAGCAAAAACAAATTTTAATTTAATAATTTCAAATACTTTATGATGTTTTGGGTTTCGATCATTGAATCATGCAATCTAGGATGTAAAAAACACAATAGGAAATAAAACCAAGTCTGGAAATATTCACTGTTGATTTTCTTTGAATGGTATCACTGCTAGTATCGCCATTTTCAAGAAAAAGCGTTGATTTCTTAGTTCTCAGTCGCGTTGGAAATTTGAGTAAAGTATAAACTTCAAATCGATTAAAAAAAAACCTGTTTTAATCCACCTAGCGGTTCAATTGTGCCTTTCTCATTTCTCTAAACTATGGCACGGAGGCTTTTTATGTTCAACATAATCGTGGAAATGTCCATTACATTCTTAGTACACGTTGCACTTATACACAATGGCATGCCAGCCACGAACTTGATGAGCTACGTGTCGACGGTGAAACGCTTGAAACAAAAAAATATCATACTCCATTAGCCTAATCAGCATTAGATCAATGTTATCTGCTTGCTAACTCATTTTGTCATGCGAAACGAATCGAATCGAAACGAATCGAAAAAAAAATTTCGGGATTAGGTTGACGTTTTTCAGATTGATTGCATAACCTTTCTATATGAGAAAGGCAAAAATGTGCCAAAATCCAAAAAAGTGAATCGTAGTCAAATTTTTTTTCGAGTTTGCATCAAATCTCGACGTTTCATGCACCTTGAACACATTTAGCATCAAAAATAAAAATTCTATTTTTAATTTTTCCTATAGTTTATATGAGAAATTTCTGTGTGACCGCACTCTAAAACCCGTAATTCCGGAACCAGAATTCCGATCGATCCAAAATTCAATAGCAGCCGATGGGAAGGTTGCACCTTTCATTTGAGACTAAGTTTGGGCAAATCGGTCGAGCCATCTCTGAGAAAAATGAGTGACATTATTTGACACATACGTACATACATACACACACACATACACACACATACACACACATACACACACATACACACACATACATACATACACACACATACAGACTTTTTCCGATCTCGACGAACTGAGTCGAATGGGATATGACACTCGGCCCTCCGGGCCGGGATTAGGTTGACGTTTTTCAGAGTGATTGCATAACCTTTCTATATGAGAAAGGCAAAAATGTGCCAAAATCCAAAAAAGTGAATCGTAGTCAAATTTTTTTTCGAGTTTGCATCAAATCTCGACGTTTCATGCACCTTGAACACATTTAGCATCAAAAATAAAAATTCTATTTTTAATTTTTCCTATAGTTTATATGAGAAATTTCTGTGTGACCGAACTCTAAAACCCGTAATTCCGGAACCAGAATTCCGATCGATCCAAAATTCAACAGCAGCCGATGGGAAGGTTGCACCTTTCATTTGAGACTAAGTTTGGGCAAATCGGTCCAGCCATCTCTGAGAAAAATGAGTGACATTATTTGACACATACGCACATACATACACACACACACATACACACACATACACACACACATACATACATACACACACACATACAGACTTTTTCCGATCTCAACGAACTGAGTCGAATGGGATATGACACTCGGCCCTCCGGGCCGGGATTAGGTTGACGTTTTTCAGAGTAATTGCATAACCTTTCTATATGAGAAAGGCAAAAATGTGCCAAAATCCAAAAAAGTGAATCGTAGTCAAATTTTTTTTCGAGTTTGCATCAAATCTCGACGTTTCATGCACCTTGAACACATTTAGCATCAAAAATAAAAATTCTATTTTTAATTTTTCCTATAGTTTATATGAGAAATTTCTGTGTGACCGCACTCTAAAACCCGTAATTCCGGAACCAGAATTCCGATCGATCCAAAATTCAATAGCAGCCGATAGGAAGGTTGCACCTTTCATTTGAGACTAAGTTTGGGCAAATCGGTCAAGCCATCTCTGAGAAAAATGAGTGACATTATTTGACACATACGCACATACATACACACACACATACACACACATACACACACATACACACACATACACACACATACACACACACATACAGATTTTTTCCGATCTCGACGAACTGAGTCGAATGGGATATGACACTCGGCCCTCCGGGCCGGGATTAGGTTGACGTTTTTCAGAGTGATTGCATAACCTTTCTATATGAGAAAGGCAAAAATGTGCCAAAATCCAAAAAAGTGAATCGTAGTCAATTTTTTTTTCGAGTTTGCATCAAATCTCGACGTTTCATGCACCCTGAACACATTTAGCATCAAACATAAATATTCTATTTTTAATTTTTCCTATAGTTTATATGAGAAATTTCTGTGTGACCGAACTCTAAAACCCGTAATTCCGGAACCAGAATTCCGATCGATCCAAAATTCAATAGCAGCCGATGGGAAGGTTGCACCTTTCATTTGAGACTAAGTTTGGGCAAATCGGTCCAGCCATCTCTGAGAAAAATGAGTGATATTATTTGACACATACGCACAAAAATACACACACACACACACATACATACATACACACACACATACAGACTTTTTCCGATCTCGACGAACTGAGTCGAATGGGATATGACACTCGGCCCTCCGGGCCGGGATTAGGTTGACGTTTTTCAGAGTGATTGCATAACCTTTCTATATGAGAAAGGCAAAAATGTGCCAAAATCCAAAAAAGTGAATCGTAGTCAAATTTTTTTTTCGAGTTTGCATCAAATCTCGACGTTTCATGCACCTTGAACACATTTAGCATCAAAAATAAAAATTCTATTTTTAATTTTTCCTATAGTTTATATGAGAAATTTCTGTGTGACCGCACTCTAAAACCCGTAATTCCGGAACCAGAATTCCGATCGATCCAAAATTCAATAGCAGCCGATGGGAAGGTTGCACCTTTCATTTGAGACTAAGTTTGGGCAAATCGGTCTAGCCATCTCTGAGAAAAATGAGTGACATTATTTGACACATACGCACATACATACACACACACACATACACACACATACACACACATACATACATACATACACACATACAGACTTTTTCCGATCTCGACGAACTGAGTCGAATGGGATATGACACTCGGCCCTCCGGGCCGGGATTAGGTTGACGTTTTTCAGAGTGATTGCATAACCTTTCTATATGAGAAAGGCAAAAATGTGCCAAAATCCAAAAAAGTGAATCGTAGTCAAATTTTTTTTTCGAGTTTGCATCAAATCTCGACGTTTCATGCACCTTGAACACATTTAGCATCAAAAATAAAAATTCTATTTTTAATTTTTCCTATAGTTTATATGAGAAATTTCTGTGTGACCGCACTCTAAAACCCGTAATTCCGGAACCAGAATTCCGATCGATCCAAAATTCAATAGCAGCGAAGGTTGCACCTTTCATTTGAGACTAAGTTTGGGCAGATCGGTCCAGCCATCTCTGAGAAAAATGATTGACATTATTTGACACATACGCACATACATACACACACACATACACACACACATACACACACACATACACACACACATACATACATACACACACACATACAGACTTTTTCCGATCTCGACGAACTGAGTCGAATGGGATATGACACTCGGCCCTCCGGGCCGGGATTAGGTTGACGTTTTTCAGAGTGATTGCATAACCTTTCTATATGAGAAAGGCAAAAATGTGCCAAAATCCAAAAAAGTGAATCGTAGTCAATTTTTTTTTCGAGTTTGCATCAAATCTCGACGTTTCATGCACCTTGAACACATTTAGCATCAAAAATAAAAATTCTATTTTTAATTTTTCCTATAGTTTATATGAGAAATTTCTGTGTGACCGCACTCTAAAACCCGTAATTCCGGAACCAGAATTCCGATCGATCCAAAATTCAATAGCAGCCGATGGGAAGGTTGCACCTTTCATTTGAGACTAAGTTTGGGCAAATCGGTCCAGCCATCTCTGAGAAAAATGAGTGACATTATTTGACACATACGCACATACATACACACACACATACACACACACACATACACACACACATACACACACATACATACATACACACACATACAGACTTTTTCCGATCTCGACGAACTGAGTCGAATGGGATATGACACTCGGCCCTCCGGGCCGGGATTAGGTTGACGTTTTTCAGAGTGATTGCATAACCTTTCTATATGAGAAAGGCAAAAATGTGCCAAAATCCAAAAAAGTGAATCGTAGTCAATTTTTTTTTTCGAGTTTGCATCAAATCTCGACGTTTCATGCACCTTGAACACATTTAGCATCAAAAATAAAAATTCTATTTTTAATTTTTCCTATAGTTTATATGAGAAATTTCTGTGTGACCGCACTCTAAAACCCGTAATTCCGGAACCAGAATTCCGATCGATCCAAAATTCAATAGCAGCCGATGGGAAGGTTGCACCTTTCATTTGAGACTAAGTTTGGGCAAATCGGTCCAGCCATCTCTGAGAAAAATGAGTGACATTATTTGACACATACGCACATACATACACACACATACAGACTTTTTCCGATCTCGACGAACTGAGTCGAATGGGATATGACACTCGGCCCTCCGGGCCGGGATAAGGTTGACGTTTTTCAGAGTGATTGCATAACCTTTCTATATGAGAAAGGCAAAAATTCGATTTTTTTGGCTCAGTACAATATATAACCCCTTTAGGAAAATTCAGTTTTCCCATCACAATTTAGATATTTTATTAACAGAGCATTAACAATAATTCGTTGGTATGTCTATTTTATTAGCCATTTTTTCGCTTTCCCATTGATTTGGTTTGAGATTTCTAGCACTGATGTTGTCCTATACTGATTTGAGCGTTTCTCTGAGTCCTGCCACTATCCCATGTAGTAGAGTATGGTGGGGTAAAAGTGCGCGTGGGGCAAAAGTGCGCATAGGACTTTTAGAAGCACAGAAGCGCTAGAACCTGGCAACTCTGTATGGATTTAGTGTATCATTAAGTCAACTAATCGCACATATAAGCATGAAAGGTTTTAATATAGTGCTTGAAATTAAGAGGGAAGGACTATTTTTCGCTGATTTGATATTATTTTTTGAATTTTGGGAATCATAAATTGGCTGTTTGAATAAATCAGGATCTATAAAACTACAGTACCCTAAAAATCTTCAACATATGGTTCGTTGCGAGATATATTTGATTTGATGAAAAAAATTCAGTAATTTTCGTAACAATTGAATAAGTTGAAAAACTGACAGTGGGGTAAAAGTGCGCATAGCATATCCGCATAGCATAAGACGCGAGTGAAGTTTTTTATGTAAAAATTGAACTAATTCTTCCATGATTTAAAGAAGGGACCAGCATCTTCAATAACTGCGAGCTCACCGGTCAAATCACGACTGATATGAGCGGTTTAGGAACAAAAGCATCAGCATAACTGGTTCCAAGGAAAAATATAGAGTGCCGACAGCTCAGAGTAATTTAAAAAGAACCAAAAAACTATGAACATGTAAATAAAGATGTATTTCCAATATAAATAGCATATTCGCAAGAATTCTTGTAGTGATCTACCCAACTATGACAAATAATGATGCTACCAGTGGTGACAATTTGATCATGAACCACATTGTCTAAAAGATGAAACATCCAAGTTTTTTCAACATAATGGAAAACTGAACAACATCAACCGAGGCAGACGGAGGGGTACTTTTTAGTTACGAAGGAAGAGTTAGAGGGGATGGATATCCTAAAATTGATTAGTTTAATTTATGTGCGGAAATAAATCGGCTATTTAAGCTGTGCGCACTTTTGCCCCGTGCTATGCGCACTCTTGCCCCGACCATGGGGCAAAAGTGCGCATTTGAGTATTCATAAGAAAATAACTATTTCTCGGATTACAAGCAAAACCAAGAGATATCTAGTATTACGTTTTGAAGATGTGTGATGAGAGTATTAATTTGTAATCATGCCGATTTTCTAGTGCTTTTCTACCAATAGTTATTTTACGAAAACTGTTAGGTGTGCACTTTTGCCCCACCTTACTCTATGTGTTATCAAAACATCGCGAAGCATCAAGTTCTAAATGTTCTCAAACGATATAATATCCGAAGAGAGTGATAGGAGTTATAAGAAATGTCTCATCACACTGTTAGGTGGATTAAAAGCGTTTTTATTTTTATACTCGTCGACAAATATGTCCGATCGTGGAATAACAACACCGAAATATTAATTTCTAAATGCTTCGCTTTATTTCGATACACGCGTATACAAAGTCGTCATTACCAACTCTTGAACTCAACTAAACTCTCCTATCAACGAGTGTTGCCAGACCTACCTATTTGACACTGCTCTTTCATAAAGGGTCTAGTTAACCCTTACACAATAAAGCGCAAAAACATACTGAAAAAAATATTTTACATATTCGAAAAATATTTTTTTCCGGAGTGTGGGGTGCTTCTATTAAATCAGAGATTTTTGTAAAACAGTCGGTAAGGTTTCTTCCGCAAAATTTTTCCCCGTTCGTATATTTATTATTATTTACATTTTTTTCATATTTTTCTAGATTTTTTACTTTATTTTGTCCGAATTTGTGAACTGAGTTGCTTGGGTTGATCTGTTGGACGTTGTATTTGAAGGTTGTTTTCATTCATTTGGTCGTGGTGGCTAATTGCCTTGTTCTTTCAATCCAATTCGAGACATTTTGGTGCAATTCGTTTTCTTGAAATTTTAAGGAAATCGTTAGTAGGTGAAAAATCGGAAACAATACCGTATCAGTACTTACATGCTTTGTGTCTTGGTGATTTCGTCCAATATAGCACAAGTTACTATGGCGTTGGAGAAATTTAACCAAGCGTGTGTGTCCATGCGCGTCGATCATTTACATTTCGATAAGCTGAAGTTTGAGTATCTCGAAGCATTGTTATCTCTCCTGATTCGGATCTTTCGGGTGTCCAGCGACAGCGGTGCCCTCGGAGAATTTTGTCGCAAATGCGGTCGACTCAGAGTGATGTAGTTCGCCTATTTCGCGGTGACGTGGGTGAAGAAAAAGAGATCTGCCTTGGTAAACTATTGACAATCAAGGAAGATCTCCAGTACCGGTGCCCAAACAAGGAGATTTTCCGAACACGGTTGCTTCATTTGAGATCTAGGCTCCAGGTAATAAGAAATTATGCGGCAGGAGGGGTCAAGCAGGAAATTTCAGGGTTGATATAGGAGGTTCTTGCAGTTTATAACAGTCATTTTACACGGTGTTCCTAAAACCGTCATTAACAAAAAAATGACCATAAATTTGTCATACGGCATTCGAAAGATACAGTATCCAAGCATCTTCTCAGTGAATTTCAAAATGATCCATCGAAAGATTCGAGAGAAATTGCAATTTGAAGTTTTATGACACGTTTCATAAGGCTACCAGCAAACACCCACGGGTTTAGTCCTATGATGTGATGTGATGTGATGTGATTTGAACCCACCATCAGTTCAAGGTTTTTCCAATGAATGCGGGTAGACTTATGGTAGCCCCAAAATAATTTATCGTCAAACCTTCACATTGTTGCTGTTATTGAAGGGAAGTCAAAACGGGTAAGCAGAGTCACTTACACGCACCCTGCGGAAAAAAATAAGCCCTTCCAACAATAATATTCCAGTAAAAAGATAAAATATTTCGCTATACCTGCTTTACCCACCTGATGGTTTGTTTTGAGAAGGGTGCGTCAAACTAGTATCAGACCTTCTGAAGAAAACACGTTTCCTTCAAGTGACTTGGGCTGGCTATCCACGTTCCCTTGTCCAGTCCTCAATTCGTATGATACCCTGATGCTCCCAACCCCTCCCAGTTACCAATGTCATATAGTGTATTTAGTACATTCAATTTAGTGTATATGATGTAATATAATATAGTAAACACATAATTCAATATCAAAAAATATCAAGAATACATTCTACGAACCTAATTCAATGAAAATTGAACAAACATTTAATAATCACAGTGAGTGCGAGCATTCTAATGGAAGTAATTAATATTACAAATATATGAGTATAATGATTGCAATGAATACAAAGTATATAGTCAATGTGATGAGTGCGACGCATATAATGAACACAATGAATGACGGATATAACGGAAGTTTTTCAAAAAACAGAATTAAATAAACTGAAAACAAGAATCAAATAAATGTAATACATAATCGCTATAATAAATAAGATGAATATGATGATTATGATAAATGAAAAAGGTAATCTGAAAATCATGCATTAACGAATTAAATATGTGTAATGGAATAATTAAAAACAGGCTTCAAACTTATGATGTAATTTAAGGCTTCCAAATATGATGAATTTAAGCTCCAAATCCAACCATAAGCCGCAAGGAATCAAATATGAATAAAAATGCATACATGCTAGTTTAATCCATCCAGCTCGCCACGACAAACGTATGAAATGTTGATATCACATTAAAGAAGTATATAATAAAACCTAAATAATAAAATATAAAAAATACCCTCTAATAAATGTAATCATATACTTGAAACAATATATATAACGATACAAAAGGACGTTAAATAATATGAGTCTAAGGCCAGGGGAACGACACTCCGTGAATTGTTGATGAAACGAACTTATGATTTATAACTCTGAACGGAAGGATAAAAATTGGCATTGTTTTGATCGGAATGGATTTCAATTCCAACATTGCTCGAGGATGGTTTGCAATGGCCAAGAATGGTTTGGAATGCGCCATGAAATAATATGAATTGCTCGAAATTCACGTATTGACAGTTTCAGTGCTCGATAAAATCAAAACCAAACATTTCCAGCAGCATAACTGCAGAAACAAATCAAAATAATAACATGAATTTTGTTGCCAGAAAGATTCGCACATAAAATATGTAGAATTACCATTTACATCAAATTGGTCAAAATTCGAGCGAAATTGGATGGAGATCAGATAGATTTGCTGTATGTTCTTCAATTTTTTGGCAATGCTCGATTTTTTCGAAAATTGTTTAAATTTTAGAAAATTACCGGTAAATAGGAATCATGCAAAACTCAACGAAATATAACAATTATTTTGAAGTGGCGTTCCTCTCGGTCTGAGGAAAAGATTAAATTAAATATATCATTAACATAATAAATGTGAGAATTGTTAATATAGTGTAGAAAACACTCCCCATCATGTGGTGTAAAGTGCCGGTACCAATCATTGAATGCATCACCATGGTAACAATCGCCTCTCTACACGTGTGGGTACCGTCATATGGACACATATGCTTATCCTCTTCTAGCAGAAAATGACTCTGGATTCGCCCTAATGTTTAGAAAATCCATATATAAATGAACTTTTCGAGCGAACCCAGAGCGACCCGAATACAAAACCAAACCATTAATTGACTCGTGCAGGACACCTACACAGCTACAACGTGCATAGACACATATGTATACGCGATGTTTACGATCCGCCATTTGATTCAACCCTTGGCAAAAACTCCACCGGACCCAACCACAATCCCGCACCAACACATCTGTACTTGGATTAGTCAATAGTGTACGGTAAGAACATCGCGCGCCCACGAAGGGCTCATCCCGCACGAATACCAACGCAGCGATATACACTCTCTCTCTCTCTCTCTCTCTCTCTCTCTCTCTCTCTCTCTCTCTCTCTCTCTCTCTCTCTCTCTCTCTCTCTCTCTCTCTCTCTCTCTTTTCAATGCAGGGAGATCTTGTCATATTGGATAAACATTCATTTTTCAATTAGACAATCATACTCAAGCACGAACACTATAACATAAGCCCTCATTACCGGTCCGTTAGGTTAAGTTAAATGAATTTCTCTTGTGTGTGTGTCCACACGTTTCGAGTGAAGTGTGAACGTCTCCATACGAGCTGCATGTAACACAGTTTATTACGTTGGCCTACTGCACGTACGATAAAAAACCGACAGATCGCGTAAATTCCACTTCCTTCTTTCGCGCAGTTTTCCACATTCCGCTCTTAATCATTTTTAAACCAAACCTCACCATCAACTACCTCGTGTGCCCTCTTTCACGTTTCTATGGCAATAGAGTAACATCGCATATATTCCATTACATTCAGCAATAGAGTTGCCATATTCACGATATCTCGACAGATCCCTCCGAAATCTCACACAAGCTCAACTGTGCAAAACATCACTTGTTTTTGCTGAATGAGTTTTCCAACAGCGCTACAGTATGATACGCCAGAACATGCACTCTATATGTAAGCTCATATGAAATGCTCAAATCACACAAACCCACGAAATACATCCATAAATCCTGTAGATACAATCCTCAAAGGTCCGCGATATTAAAATTGAATTAATTGTTAATGTGGCAACTCTACCACCCATCTTTTCGATCTTGGTACTATTGCATTCAACACATTATGCTTGAAGCACAAGTATTTTTTGGTATCACTACCACTAACGAAATGCTCCACCTTTCATCATCGCTATTCCAAAGAAAACATCGCACAAAAAATGAATCATTTTCTTCAGTTTGGTTGTTTTGGAAAATGGTGTATGTTTGCAAGAACCGGTGGTAGATGGGTTATATTATAATGCAAAAACAAAAATAATACTTCCTTGGAGCAAGTTTCCATTTCTAGTTACGATCATTTTTTGAGGTTTGAATTTCCTCAACGTATACGGACACCCATTCTTCCAGTAAGCTATATGATGTGCTTCTCATTTGCTCACTAACACACACTGAGCATACGATGATTCATATTTTTTCACTTCACAAATCTTCCGTATAGCGGCCGGGTGGCTGAGCCTCAACACTTTTCAACTATTTTAAGCTCAAAAACGCACAAAACACACAACCCATGCACAAAACAAACAATTCTTCGAACACCCACGGGTTTAGTCCTATCTCTACAAACCAAATTTTTTTTGTTTACTTATTTAGTGCATGGCATTCGAAAGATGTAGTAATCAAGTATATCTCCTGCAAGTTTGAAAATATTTCATTGACGGAATCGAAATTTATAACGGTTTGGATGTGGTATGCGGTCATAGATGGGTTTTCTACCAGACTTCAAGCGTGAATCCATGTTTGTCCATTGACTATTTAGATCGTTTATACGTGTCACGGTTTTTAAAGGAAAACCTGACCATTTAATTACATAAATATAATGTACAAAAGGTGTTATTTATATGGTGCGCTGAAAATATATGAAAATAGGGTTGTCTACCAAACGTTAAATATAATGTGAAAACTAAAAAAATTAATGAAAGTTGGAATGTTTACTTCAAAAGGCCATATCTCAATGGTTTGTTGACCGATTCTAATTATTTTTTTCATTATTGAACAGGTAAACGTTTCATTGTTAATTTACATTAAGAAGAATATAAAACAGAGTCATCTACAGGCGATATAGTTGATCTCAACTATATGTATTATCATTATTTAGTAAATATTTTTGTCTTAAAAATAGCTGCCTATCCATTTTTATATACTAGTTGATTTCAATTGCTGTATAAGCATCTGAATGTCAAATTCTCATGATAAGTTCAATTCGACAATAAAACTGACAATAGTTAGAGATATGAGCAGATGAACTTGTACATCCCCTTTGACCAGTTTTAACATCTGTCAACCCAACCAGCGATTGTACAAAATTTCCAACAAAAACCGTATCATAACATAAATTGATCTGAATCAGCAAATACCTTCACATTTTTTGAATTTATGGTTTTATTTTTGCATCATTTGTAGTTTGCGTTCGTTGCATTCAACTAATGTATAGGTCTTCGTTTTGAATACAAAGATATTCACTAAATAGTGATAATACATATAATTGAGGATAATTATGTTGTCTATTTTTTGCCTTTCTCATATAGAAAGGTTATGCAATCACTCTGAAAAACGTCAACCTAATCCCGGCCCGGAGGGCCGAGTGTCATATCCCATTCGACTCAGTTCGTCGAGATCGGAAAAAGTCTGTATGTGTGTGTGTATGTATGTATGTGTGTGTATGTGTGTGTATGTGTGTGTGTGTATGTATGTGCGTATGTGTCAAATAATGTCACTCATTTTTCTCAGAGATGGCTGGACCGATTTGCCCAAACTTAGTCTCAAATGAAAGGTGCAACCTTCCCATCGGCTGCTATTGAATTTTGGATCGATCGGAATTCTGGTTCCGGAATTACGGGTTTTAGAGTGCGGTCACACAGAAATTTCTCATATAAACTATAGGAAAAATTAAAAATAGAATTTTTATTTTTGATGCTAAATGTGTTCAAGGTGCATGAAACATCGAGATTTGATGCAAACTCGAAAAAAAAATTTGACTACGATTCACTTTTTTGGATTTTGGCACATTTTTGCCTTTCTCATATAGAAAGGTTATGCAATCACTCTGAAAAACGTCAACCTAATCCCGGCCCGGAGGGCCGAGTGTCATATCCCATTCGACTCAGTTCGTCGAGATCTGAAAAAGTCTGTATGTGTGTGTATGTATGTATGTGTGTGTATGTGTGTGTATGTGTGTGTATGTGTGTGTGTATGTATGTGCGTATGTATTAAATAATGTCACTCATTTTTCTCAGAGACGGCTGGACCGATTTGCCCAAACTTAGTCTCAAATGAAAGGTGCAACCTTCCCATCGGCTGCTATTGAATTTTGGATCGATCGGAATTCTGGAAAAATTAAAAATAGAATTTTTATTTTTGATGCTAAATGTGTTCAAGGTGCATGAAACGTCGAGATTTGATGCAAACTCGAAAAAAAAATTTGACTACGATTCACTTTTTTGGATTTTGGTACATTTTTGCCTTTCTCATATAGAAAGTGTTCGAGCACGAACTTTTGCCGGCCACCGAAGGACTTTCTTCGCTGGTTTTAGAAACCAGCAACTCACAAGCGCGCACGAAAACAGTACCAAACACGGCTAATTATTGTCACTCACCGTCTTCAATTTGGCCGGTTTAATGTATCGATCGGAATCGCCCTTTCACCGCGATCACCGATGGTACAACACGCGAAATGTACCGCACCGAATAGTTCACCTGTCGCTAGGGAACTTAGCCAACTTGCACTGTGGCTCACCGTATTAAAAAACGAACCGGAACACTAAGTCCACCAACCCGCTGGGGACTTGTAAAATTTGCTGCCTGCTGACTTAGGCAAAATTACCGACGGCTTTCTTTTAAATCGCACCGAGAACGAAAACGAACAACCTTCCTTCACCAGATCTATTTTCAACTAACTTATTTTACTTATATAACCAGCCTTGATCAGCTGTGTTTCAATTTCCTCTCTCCCTCTCTCTCTCTCTATGTACATATATACAGATCAGATAGAAGCTATGATCGCGTCGATCGTTTTCGCTATTCCTTCATCTACATTGCGGTACTCACACAACAATGCTCGTGTCTATAGTGCTGTTCGTTGCGAGTTAAGCTTCTACCGTGTTATACCTTCTCAATTGATAGAAAGGGTGCACTAAATTTATCTGTATCCTTACAGTTCACGATAATAATTAATTGTTAGTATTTACAAATTTATCATTAGCCTATGTGCCGAACATTCCGGCCACCTTGAAACATTACGGTGTTTCAACAAAAAATTCCAGAGGGTTTGATGTATTGGTGATCGGGTTCCAGTTGTTGGATGTCGGTAAACTCGTTTGAAAATAGCAGATGCTACTCGGGACTGTGGTAGCTGAGTTGCTCGTGTATAATGTCCACCACAAATCCAGTGACTGGCAACCATTGCCCTTGGAGTAGTTCATCGCCATCGACCGAGAAAGAAGAAAAGACCAGGTAGATCGAACGATTGGAGTTAGGGGATTGGAATTGCAATTACCTGTGCAATGCGCAGGTGCGCATCGAGCAATTTTTCCCCGTCCGGGTTGCTCTACCTGGATGACATATTTCACTCGGCTCGTTGAGTTTCCGGTGGTGTCGGTAGTAGAGCGATTCTGGCCACGGGACGTACAACCTCCTTGGCTGCAGCGGTTCGTAGCGTGACCACACGAACGATGCCATCGGCTCCGGGATGACATCTGATAATTCGGCCGAGAGGCCAATTGGCTGGCGGGATGTTGTCTTCCTTTACGATGACGACTCTGCCAACGTCGACGGAAACAGGCGGGTTGCAACCTTTCGCTGCACGGGACTGTAGTTGTTGCAGGTATTCCGGGTACCAGCGAGACCAGATAGTTTGGAACCGTTTCTGGGTCACCTCCCAGTGGTTCAAGCGGTTGTCAGGAGTCTCCTTCAGATCAGCTTCGGAACAGCTTGGAGATTGCTCCCGACGAGAAAATGTCCTGGCGTAAGGACCTCGAGATCGGACGGATCGTCCGGCATTGGAGTCAGCGGACGAGAATTGAGGCACATCTCTATCTGCGCCAGCAGTGTGAGCATGTCCTCGTACGCAACGTTCACGTTGCCGATTGCCTTCAACAGGTGTGTCTTCGCTGACTTCACTGCAGCCTCCCAAAGACCGCCAAAGTGTGGTGCTCGAGGTGGGATGAACTTCCAGCGAATTTCGTTGTCGGAGCACCAGTCGAAGCTCTGATTCCGATCAGACTCATCGACCTTCAGCATGCGGTAGATGCGGTTCAGTGCATTCGAAGCACCTTTGAAAGCGGTAGCGTTGTCAGAGTGCAACTCTACCACCTTTCCTCTGCGGGCGACCAGACGACGGAGTGCAGCTAGGAACGCTGGAGTAGACAGGTCGCTCACTAGCTCGATGTGAACTGCCTTCGTAGAGAAGCAGACGAATATGGCCACGTACACCTTCGTTGGGCCACGGTTGCGGACAGCGGACTTCAAATAGAAAGGTCCGCAATAGTCGACTCCGCAGACGGAAAACGGTCGGGTTGGAGATACTCTCGATGCCGGAAGATCTGCTGTGCTCTGCTGGACTAGTGTGGGCTTGCTACGGAAGCAAGTGTGGCAACGGTGAAAGACGGATTTCACAAGATTTCTGCCGCCCAGAATCCAAAACTTCTGGCGGAGAGTGGCTAGCAGGAGTTGGGGGCCTGCGTGCAGTAGCTTCAAATGATAAAAACTAGCCAACAGAACAGCGAGCGGATGCTTGGCAGAGAGGACGATCGGGTGTTTCTTCGCATCGGTCAGCGCGGCATTGCGAAGCCGGCCACCGACACGTACGGTGCCTTCGGGATCGACGAACGGGTTCAACCACTTCAGCGTGGAAGATCTTGCGACACGTTCGCCACTAGCGAGATCGGAAATCTCCTCAGCGAAAAGTTCACCCTGCGCGAGATGACAGAGCGTAAGTTCGGCGTGTTGGAGTTCTTGTGCGGTAAGCGGATGGACTGGGTGCGGGTTAATGTTCGGGATGACGAGTGGCTTGTACTTCTCCTTTTCCGAACGACGTTGCGAGGCTCGTTCACGAAGCACGTGCAGATAACGCTGAATGAACGCTGTCACTCGGCGCAGCTTGGAGAAGTTGGAGTAGCGAGCGAATAAATCAGTGCAGAAACTCAGTTGTGTCGTGGTCATGGCAACTAGTGGTATCTTGCGTCCTTCGGCGGACACTTCTGGAGTTTCTGCTGCGGGTAACGTTGGATTTGGCCAAAAATCCGGAGACCTTGCTAGCCACTGTGTCCCAGTCCACCATCGTGTACGGTTGAGGAGATCAGTAGGACTCAATCCTCGGGAAATGTCGTCAGCAGGATTGTCGACTCCAGGAACATGCTTCCAGCGGTTGAGATCGGTTGAAAGCTGTATCTGCGAGACTCGGTTTGCGACGAAAGTCTTCCAACGACTCGGGTTCCCGCGAAGCCATTGGAGGACAGTAGTGGAATCTGTCCAGAAATGAACAGTCGCAGGAAGCTTCAGCGTCGCGTTCAGCTTCTTGTACAGCTGGGTCGACAAATGTGCGGCGCAGAGTTCCAGTCTGGCGATTGTCTGGCGAGTAGAAAGCGGAGCTACCTTGGACTTGGACGCCAACAACTGGACCGAAACTGTGCCGTGTGCTTCGGTTCGGACGTAACAGCATGTCCCATATGCGCGCTCAGACGCATCGCAGAAGAAGTGAAGCTGGATGCTGACGGCGTCGGGCATCGAAATGAAGCGGGGTACGCGAACTTCACTCAACAGGTGTAGTGTGTTATGGAACAGTTTCCATTCTTCTTGGAGTGTAAACGGGAGCGGCGTGTCCCATTCACATGCTTCGCCATTCTGCTTCAGAGCCCAAAGTCGCTGCATGAAGAGTTTGGCCTTGGTGATCGTTGGACCCACGAGTCCAAGAGGGTCGAAGATTTGGGCGATGTACGACATCACCTTGCGTTTCGTCAGTACGGATGCGGCTAACGGCAACTGAACCTTGAACCGGAGTATGTCCAACTTTGGTTCCCAAATGAGGCCGAGCGTGGAGACGGCCTGGTCATCCTGAAGATTGTGGAACGGCTGAATTGCCACATCATCAGGTGGTACATCCCCAAGAACTTCAGGAGAATTCGATGCCCATTTCTTGAGCGGTAATCCAGCGGAAGCTAGCATTGCCGATGCCTCACGACGCAGCTTTAATGGCGGATTCTACGTCCGGCGCCCCAGAAAGAAAATCGTCGACGTAGAAGTCTTCCGTAACTGGTCCACTCGCGATTGGATACGACTGCTTGGTATCCTGTGCAATCTGCTGCAGAGTACGCGTTGCTAGGTACGGAGCGCTCGCTGTTCCGTACGTTACTGTCTGCAGTTCGTACGTAGCGATGGGTTCATCAGGGCCCGTGCGCCAAAGAATTCGCTGAAACGGCTGATCTTCAGGATGCACGAATACTTGCCGGTACATCTTCTCGATGTCCGCAACCAGAGCGACGTGATGTGTCCGAAATCTCATCACGATGGAGAGTAGATCTTGCTGAACTACGGGTCCGACCAACAGCGTGTCGTTTAGCGAATATCCTGACGCCGTCTTGCAGGACGCGTCGAAAACGACCCTAACTTTCGTAGTAGTGCTCGACTCCTTGAACACGGGATGATGTGGGAGATAACAGTGAGACTTCACGTCATCTACAGGCTCGTCAAGCCTTCTCATGTGACCGAGCTGTAGGTACTCGTCCATGAAACGATGATACGATTCCTTGATTGCAGGATCTCGTTGCAAACGGCGCTCCAGACTGTAAAAACGGCGTTCTGCGATGGCTCTAGAGGCCCCCAGGAAGACTTCTGGATCTTCGTTGTGAGGAAGACGTACGACGTACCTTCCAGTCGAATCACGCTTGACTGTACTGGAGTATAACTCTTCACAGCGATTTTCTTCGGGTGAGTGTGCAGGCCCAGTGGAAATCGCTTCTAACTCCCAAAACTTCTGAAGTGCGGCTTCCAAATCTTCATTGGTAATGGAGAGATTGCAGATCCGGGGAATGCAGGTAGATCCATTGGACGCGGAACCAGAGACCGCCCATCCGAATGGTGTTTCGACTACCCACGGAAGACCGTTACCGAGCGAGATCTTCCTACCGGTGCGAAGTTCCCAGAAGGCCTCACTTCCGATGACGAGGTCAATCCTTCCTGGGACGTGGAACTGTGGATCTGCTAATCCAACCTGCGGGAATTTCCACGCCGACGTATCGACCGGCATGGTCGGCAGCTCTGCGGATGGCTGCTTCAGAATGAGAAACTCGAGCTTAGTGGAGAATGGCTGAGTTCTCGATTCAATGGAGGCGGTGATGGCATTTTTCACCCTTTGCGTTGAGAGACCGATTCCTGCGACCGAAATGTCCACCTTGGTGCGACGGCTGAGGAGAACCTTCGCTAACTGACCGGAGATGAAATTGGACATTGACGCCGAGTCGAGTAGAGCACGAGCCTTGTGTTCCCTGCCATGATCATCAACAACGTTGAGAACAACCGTTTCCAGTAGAACCATACTGCATGCGGTTTGGACCGCCATGCTGACCTGCGGTGGAGCAGAACCCGAACTGGACGAATGCGGCTGTTGAACCGGTGGAGATTGTTGTGATGATCCCGTAATGGCAGGACTCGACGACACCCTGGATGGAGAGGAATCGTGTAATAGGGAATGATGTCTTTCGTGGCACGTACGACACGTAAACTTCGATACACACTTCCTGGCTGGGTGACCGAAGCTCAGACAGTTCCAACACAACCGTTTTTGCGAAACCAGCTCTCGGCGCTGGCGGACATCCTTTCCTAGGAACACTGGGCAGTTGCGGAGGGAGTGGCTGTCTGAACATGCTAACTGACATGGAGAATCTTGGTTGGGCGTAGCAGCTGCGTTAGCTGCGAACTTCACCTTCGTGCCCTTCCAACTCGGGGGGCCGGCCACCTTTGGAGGTGCCGGTTGCTGCGTGTCTGGCCCGACAGAATTGAGGACGCGTACCCGCTGGTACAGGAACTCAACCAGTTCCTCGTACTTGACATCGTCCTGGCTACTTGTTTTCTCCTCCCATGCTCGCAATGTGGATTGGTCCAGCTTGTACGACAGCATGTTCACCAGCGGCGTATCCCAATGCTCCACAGGTTCATCCAATTTCGCCAACGCCCGTACATGGCGCTGAAAATCGTCGACCAGACTGTGGATGCGCTTAGCAGATTCCTGCTTGACCGCTGGCAGCTCGTAGAGTGTCCTAAACAGCTGACGTTTGAGAAAACGACGATTGTCGTACCTTTTGTGTAGGGCGTCCCATGTTGATGCATAGTTGTCGGCTTCGACGTCAACTGATTCGAACGGCTTCTTTGCGTCCCCTTCAAGCGATTGTAGAAGGTACTGAAGCTTGGCGACCGTTGGTATGTCCCCATTGGAATGAACCATGGACGTAAAGGTGTCTCGAAATGACAACCAACGTGAGAAATCGCCATCAAATCTCGGTAGGTCGATCTTTGGAAGACGGAGGTGGAATCCTGTCGAGAAAGTGTGTTGATTTGCCATCATGGATGTGTTCAAAGCTGAGTTGTTCGCTTCTACAGGAACCTTGGAGAGTAGAAAGCCTTTCGCTGCGCAGTATCGCTGCTCGAAATCGACACGTTCCGCCAGGTGTGATGCCAGAAACTCCTCCTTGTCCAGTCTTTCAATTGCATCCTGCGCCTCCATGAACTGCGCATAAGCCCTATCCAGCGACTCTATACGAACACTCAACTGAAAAGCATCACGTGCAGGATCGTACCGAATGATAAACTTCTCCAAAGCATCACGAATTGCCAGCAATCCATTGCGCTGGACAAGCCGGTCTCCCAACACTTTCTCCTCTTTGGGTGGCATCACGACGCACTACGAACGGAAACGGCAGTTAAATCGATAACGGACTCCTTCCCGACGCGAACTAACCGTTTCTACGCGAAACCGAACCGAACGAGGACAAAACACACTCGAAACGATTAAATCCTTCCCGACGCGATGAATTGCCCTTCGCGAACGCGAAATTCGAACGGAAGTGAGCAGTTTTTTAATCGAACGATTGCTCCTTCCCGTCGCGAACTAACCCACTTCTACGCGGTATCGCAAATCGAGGGCGCGAAACGATTTTCCACTCGATTCGCGGACCGTCCACCGATTGCCACAATGACTGAAGGTCACCCACTTTCTTAAAACTAAAAACAAATGCTACTGCAAGCCACGTGTGGCGGAAAATTGGAAAGGACTCACCGGGGATTCCAGTCCGGAATCAGAAGTGTTGCTCAATAACAAGCAGGGACATTTATCACCAGTACCTTCACTGACAACAACAGCTTCCCAAGCGACGCTCACTCAGCGTCCAAAATGGCTCTGCAGACGCGGCTATCGGGGTTCAGCTACCTCCCGATCCGTTGAATGGCCACCAGTCACAATGGCCCACTCGATGGCTTGAAAAATGGCCACAGTCCAAGCGCTTCACACGCGACAGTAATCGCGGTAGCGCTAAAATCTTTCCACCACACAATCTATAGCACTAGCCGTCGTATTTCGGCTTTTCCACTAGCGCATTTACCTTTGCGCAAAACGTTGATGTTAACCGCGCGATCGCGTTCGCACGAAAAAACGACCTTCACTACGGCGCACCCGCCAGTTCACAAACGCGATGGCGATCTTTTTCAGCCACGCAATGGCTACACTTCGCCCAAGCGGTACCTTTCCCGCGGTTCACTCACTACCGCACAACGCACTTGCGGTTTGAATTGCCTTCTATCCGGCTCGAAGGACCAAATGTTCGAGCACGAACTTTTGCCGGCCACCGAAGGACTTTCTTCGCTGGTTTTAGAAACCAGCAACTCACAAGCGCGCACGAAAACAGTACCAAACACGGCCAATTATTGTCACTCACCGTCTTCAATTTGGCCGGTTTAATGTATCGATCGGAATCGCCCTTTCACCGCGATCACCGATGGTACAACACGCGAAATGTACCGCACCGAATAGTTCACCTGTCGCTAGGGAACTTAGCCAACTTGCACTGTGGCTCACCGTATTAAAAAACGAACCGAAACACTAAGTCCACCAACCCGCTGGGGACTTGTAAAATTTGCTGCCTGCTGACTTAGGCAAAATTACCGACGGCTTTCTTTTAAATCGCACCGAGAACGAAAACGAACAACCTTCCTTCACCAGATCTATTTTCAACTAACTTATTTTACTTATATAACCAGCCTTGATCAGCTGTGTTTCAATTTCCTCTCTCCCTCTCTCTCTCTCTATGTACATATATACAGATCAGATAGAAGCTATGATCGCGTCGATCGTTTTCGCTATTCCTTCATCTACATTGCGGTACTCACACAACAATGCTCGTGTCTATAGTGCTGTTCGTTGCGAGTTAAGCTTCTACCGTGTTATACCTTCTCAATTGATAGAAAGGGTGCACTAAATTTATCTGTATCCTTACAGTTCACGATAATAATTAATTGTTAGTATTTACAAATTTATCATTAGCCTATGTGCCGAACAGAAAGGTTATGCAATCACTCTGAAAAACGTCAACCTAATCCCGGCCCGGAGGGCCGAGTGTCATATCCCATTCGACTCAGTTCGTCGAGATCGGAAAAAGTCTGTATGTGTGTGTGTATGTATGTATGTGTGTGTATGTGTGTGTATGTGTGTGTGTGTGTGTATGTGTGTGTGTATGTATGTGCGTATGTGTCAAATAATGTCACTCATTTTTCTCAGAGATGGCTGAACCGATTTGCCCAAACTTAGTCTCAAATGAAAGGTGCAACCTTCCCATCGGCTGCTATTGAATTTTGGATCGATCGGAATTCTGGTTCCGGAATTACGGGTTTTAGAGTGCGGTCACACAGAAATTTCTCATATAAACTATAGGAAAAATTAAAAATCGAATTTTTATTTTTGATGCTAAATGTGTTCAAGGTGCATGAAACGTCGAGATTTGATGCAAACTCGAAAAAAAATTTGACTACGATTCACTTTTTTGGATTTTGGCACATTTTTGCCTTTCTCATATAGAAAGGTTATGCAATCACTCTGAAAAACGTCAACCTAATCCCGAAATTTTTTTTTCGACTCGTTTAGGGTTTCTGGATTTTAACAGGGGCGTAGTTGATGGTTTTTCGGAGAGGGGTTACACCCGCCATCTACTGTTCGCGCCCCTCCTTTAAAAATCTCCTTAAATCACCCCTCAGACCACCACCCCATCCAGCCCTCATACTCCTCCCTTTCAACCCCATCATCTTTAAACCACCACTATATCACAAAGCATACCAATTTAAGCTGGGGAGTCGTTCGTTCATGGGACTTTCGCCCTCTTCACATACCCAGCCCCGCATGACAAAATGAGTTAGCAAGCAGATAACATTGATCTAATGCTGATTAGGCTAATGGAGTATGATATTTTTTTGTTTCAAGTGTTTCACCGTCGACACGTAGCTCATCAAGTTCGTGGCTGGCATGCCATTGTGTATAAGTGCAAAGTGTACTAAGAATGTAATGGACATTTCCACGATTATGTTGAACATAAAAAGCCTCCGTGCCATAGTTTAGAGAAATGAGAAAGGCACAATTGAACCGCTAGGTGGATTAAAACAGGTTTTTTTTTATTCATTTCGTTTATTTGATAGGCACAAATGCGTTAGCTTGGCGGTGCTAAATGCTTATGTTTTTACATTTTGGATATCTTAAAACTAGGAGGTTACAATGTTGAAATTTTTTTTTTTACAAAGGAAAAAAAAGTTTACTGCTATCTTAAGACTAGAAATAAGATTCAATATACAAGAGAGGGCCAAAAGATTTTTTTATGAAAACTTAAAACAAGGGATTCACTTTGATATACAAGAGGGGGAGTAATAGTATTTTACGAAATATTTTACGGTTATTTTAAAACTAACAATATAGTTTAGTACACAAAAGGGGGAACAAATATTTATGAGCAACTTCACAGAAATCTTAAAACTAGGGATTCAATTCTATTTACAAGATGGAGGACAAGAGTTTCAATAAAGAGTAAAAATTATAGCTATCTTAAAACTAGGAATACAGAATACTAATTTGAATTTTTTAACTAAAACTTATGCTTGGTCAAGATATTCAGAGGGTGGCTTATTTCCGCATCAGTGTAGCAGCAGTTGTATCAAGGATAGGGGAGAGACAGGGAAAGAAGAGCAAAACTTGCAACTTTTGCTCGAAGGGGGGGGGGGGAGGGGGATCAGCGAAACAAATTTGCGCCTCAGTTTAGTAAGTCGTCGAGTACCGGATTGGCGGATGGTATTCTTCGGACCCGCGGGGAATCCTTCAAAAGTCATCGGACCTCGAGTCGCTCTCCTTCAGTTTCCTTCTATGCAGGCGTAGTGGTAAGGGCGACGGCGGTTACATAGTGGCACTCTGGAGCTGATTGGTTCCACAAGGCAGGAGGAAACTCTAAAAACGAGAAATAAAAGAGAGGGGCTAAATTGGGATATTTATCGTTTTTATGAAGGTATAAATAAGGGACATATAGGGGAAATCACGAGTTGCCAGCATATCTCGGACTGGCGAAGGGATTCCTTTAACTGAGATCTGGCGTCACAATACCCGGCGCATACCCAGACAACGTGTTCGATGTCGTGATAGCCCTCGTCACAAGCGCACAGACTACTCTCCGCAAGCCCAATACGCCGGAAATGCGCATCCATGGTGTAGTGATTGGACATAAGTCGGGACATTACGCGAATAAAATCCCGACCCACATCCATCCCCCCGAACCAAGGCTTCGTTGATACCTTTGGGATAATCGAATGTAGCCATCGTCCAAGTTCCCATTGCTCCACGAGGTTTGCCAACTGTTGAGCGTCCTCTGACGACAAATACTAAAAAATTCGTTGAAGCAGATTGGTCTTTCGTATATGTCACCATTTAATGCGCCCACCTTTGCTAATGAGTCGGCCTTTTCATTGCCGGGGATAGAACAATGAGAGGGGACCCAAACAAAGGTAATCTGATAAGATTTTTCAGATAACGTACACAAGGACTCCTGTATCATCCCCAGAAAATACGGGAGTTGCTTTTTTGGCTTCACCGCACGAAGAGCCTCGATAGAGCTGAGGTTGTCCGAAACGATGAAGTAGTGATCTGTGGGCAGAGTGTCGATGATCCCAAGGGTGTACTGAATTGCAGCTAACTGTGCGACGTAAACTGAAGCGGGATCATTGAGCTTGAATGAAGCGGTGATAGTATTGTTGAAGATACCGAAGCCAGTGGACCCATCAAGATTTGATCCGTCAGTGTAAAACATTTTGTCGCAGTCGACTTCTCGGAATTTATTATAAAATATATTGGGGATCACCTGCGGGCGTATATGGTCCGGGATTCCACGAATCTCTTCCTTCATGGATGTGTCGAAGAATACAGTAGAATCAGAAGTATCTAGGAAACGGACACGGTTGGGATTGAACGAAGAAGGATTGATGCTCTGTGCCATGTAGTCGAAGTACAAGGACATAAAACGGGTTTGAGAATTAAGCTCGACGAGCCTCTCGAAATTTTGAATTACCATCGGGTTCAGAATGTTGCATCGGATGAGCAATCGATATGAGAGTTCCCAAAATCGATTTTTTAGCGGAAGAACGCCCGCCAGCACTTCGAGACTCATCATATGGGTCGAGTGCATGCAACCCAAGGCAATGCGCAAGCAACGATACTGGATTCTCTCCAGTTTGATGAAGTGTATGTTCGCAGCGGAGCGGAAACAGAAACACCCGTACTCCATCACCGACAATATCGTTGTTTGGTACAACCTGATCAGGTCTCCTGGGTGAGCACCCCACCATGTTCCAGTTATTGTTCGGAGAAACTGATCCTTTGTTGGCATTTCTGTTTCAGATACCTAATGTGACATCCCCAGGTACCTTTAGAGTCGAACCAGACCCCGAGATATTTAAATGTGAAAACGTGGTTGATCGTTGCACCCATTAATAAAAGCTGGAGTTGCGCCGGCTCACGCTTCCTAGAAAAAACAACCAACTCAGTTTTCTCCGTGGAGAACTCAATACCCAGCTGAAGAGCCCAAGCAGACAAATTGTCCAAGGTATTTTGTAATGGTCCTTGCAAGTCGGCAGCTTTGGGCCCTGTAACAGAGATCACGCCGTCGTCTGCAAGTTGCCTTAGCGTGCATGAATTGGCAAGACAATCGTCAATGTCATTCACGTAGAAATTGTAGAGCAGGGGACTTAGACATGAGCCCTGGGGAAGACCCATGTAGCTAAATCGCGATGTTGTTAAATCGCCATGCGAAAAGTGCATGTGCTTTTCAGACAACAGGTTTAGCAGAAAGTTATTTAAAATTGGTGAAAGACCATGCTGGTGCAGCTTCTCTGACAGAATGTTGATAGAAACTGAGTCAAAAGCCCCCTTAATATCCAAGAAGACTGATGCTATCTGCTCTTTGTTAGCATAGGCCATTTGGATTTCTGTAGAAAGCAGCGCAAATGCCTGGGCAATGCGCAATACAGACCCGGTGGTTAGCCACAGTGGTCCTTAGCCTCTTGCCCAGGAACTCCTATCTCTACCTCCCCGCGGAACCGGCTGGGATACGAGTAGCCATAGGAATGTTCGGGTAGCCAACTCGTTGGGACTATGGTCGTATGCTGACAGGGAAGGGGGCCGTGTAGTTGCCGGCATACAATAGCGCTATGGACCACCCGTTCCGGTGATATGGGCCCACCAAACGGGGTAACCCCAATTCCAAGGCGTGAAGCGATCCGTGCCGAGTGATGAATGATCGGGGGGGGGGGGGGGGGGTGAAAAAGATGCCCGATCGTTAACGGAGCCTGTGGGGTACCTGGGCACCCGCCACAGTAAGTGTCTCTTACCACGTTAATGCGGAGCTCTGGCCTGGCGGACCTATTTTCTCGCGCAACTCGTGGGTCTTAATATGAGTCTTTGCAATAATAATAATTAAAAAGTATGCGATGAGGAGGCGGAAGCGTTTACGGCGCTGAACCGCTTTGCCAAAAGGGGTCTGGCGAGGTCTCCCCCGACAGGGGCTGACAACGGAGCCAAGGTGGCCGCAAATAACGGCACCGAAGGTGAAATGGTTGTGGTAGGAGATAATACTACCAGCACGCTTGGCGGACCACTACCTGCGATGCAGGAAGTGGTCAAGCAGCTGGATAGTATTATCGAATTCACAAGCGGGAGGAGTAACATCAGCAAGGAACTAAAACAGAACCTGCTGGTGCTTCGTCAGGCTGTTCGAGTCGCAAGACAAGAACAAGTAGCCTACATGAAGAGGTTGCCGGAAAGAGAGAAGGCCGATCGCGGTATCCAAACCGAGGCCTTCTCCTTCCACGGCGGAGCGACGATGGCGCAGGAGGCGATAGATTTCGCCTTATCGGCCACCAAACGCTTAATGGAGGGGGAGACTGCGAAGCGGCCTAGGCCTAATGTAGGCACGCGCAGCAATGCCAAACGACGGGCTACCAACAAGGCCAAACGTCGCTTGGGAGGTGCGGATCCGGGTGCGAAGGATCCCGCAGGGCGGCGTCCCGAGAAGGCGACTTCCCAGCCTAAAAAGGCGAAAGCCGCCAATCGGGCGCGTACAGCGGAGCGACCTGGCACCAGCCTGCCGGCGCCATCGGTACAAGATGGCGAATGGCAGGTGGTCAGCAGGGAGCGGAAGTCCAACGCACCTCGACCCGCTAAGAAGAAGGCGAGGGATAGAGGAGAGGCCCTGCTGGTGAAAACAACGGGGGCAGCTATGCGGATGTCCTAAAATCGATGCGGGCGGCCGAAAGCCTCTCGAATTTAGGACAGGATGTGCGAAGCGTCAGACGCACCAAAGATGGCGAAATGATCTTGGTGCTGAAGCGTGGATCACAATCCAATGGAGCAACGTATAGGAGGTTGGCCCAAGAGGTCTTGGGAAACGGAAGTGACTCTCCAGTGTAAGCAACTGGACGAGATCACAAACGCAGAGGACGTCGTCTCGGCCGTTAAGTAGCAGTGCGGCGTCGAGATCGATCAGAACTCTGTACGTATCAGGGAGCGGTTGCTTGGCACGCAGGTAGCTTACTTCAAGTTACCGGCCGCGGAAGCCAAGAAAGTAACCGACAAAGGGAAGTTGAAGATCGGATGGTCAGTATGCCCAGTTAGCATACTCCAGCCGCCTTCAGTGGACCGATGTTTTAAATGTCTGGAGCCAGGCCACAAGTCATACGACTGTAAGGGCCCAGAGAGGAGCAAGTTGTGTCGTCGCTGCGGCGAGGAGGGACACAAGGCGCTGAAATGCGAGAGAGCACCCAAGTGTCTCATCTGCGCTAGCAAGAAGCAGGGCCGCAACCATGTTATGGGCGGACCTGCTTGTCCCTTCGGGGAGGCGGGAAAGAGGAAGCAATGGCAATCGTCACACAGCTGAATCTTAACCACTGCGCACCTGCTCAGCAGTTACTGTGGCAGTCGGTATTGGAGTCGGGGACAGATGTCGCCCTTCTATCCGACCCGTACAACGTCCCTGCCGACAACGGCAACTGGGTGGCGGACGGGTCTGGAATGGCGGCAATCTGTGCAACGGGTCGGTTCCCGGTCCAGGAGGTAGTACAGTCCTCTGCGGAGGGTGTCGCGATTGCCAAGATCAATGGTGTGTTCTATTGTAGCCGCTATGCCCCACCTATGTGGCCAATAGAACAGTTCAACCAGATGATCGATAGGCTTTCGTCTGACATGGTGGGACGAAAGCCGTTTGTCATAGCGGGTGACTTCAACGCTTGGGCGGTGGAGTGGGGCAGCCGCTATACAAATGGTAGGGGCCAAGCGCTTCTGGAGGCGCTTGCGAAACTCGACGCAGTGCTAGTCAATGATGGCTCCGCTAGCACATTCCGTAGGAATGTGGTCGAGTCGTGGATTGACGTAACGTTTGCCAGTTCAAGTTTGGTCCCAGACATGGACTGGAGGGTAGACGAAGGCTACACCCATAGTGATCACCAAGCAATACGCTTCAGGATCAACTTTGGTGTGCAGCATTCTAGGGTGGGTAATCCCTGCCAGGTACGCGGGTGGAAGGCCAATCACTTCGACAGCGAAGTTTTCACCGCGGCCCTAGGACTGGAGGCCAACACCGACAGTCTAAGCGGGGATGCGCTGGTAGCTGTTATATCACGCGCGTGCGACGCCACCATGCCGAGGAAGACCCTGCCAAGAAATGGCAGACGCTCCGTATATTGGTGGAGTGCAGAGATCGCAGCCCTACGGTCAGCTTGCCTACAAGCTAAGCGTAGGATGCAGCGATCCTGCACTGAGGAGGTTAGAGCGGAACGACGTGAAGTGTTTCGTGCTGCGAAATCGGCCCTTAACAAGGCCATCAAGCGCAGCAAGAGAGCGTGTTTTGACAAATTGTGCGAGGAGGCCAACGTGAATCCGTGGGGCGATGCCTACAGGATCGTGATGGCAAAGACCAAAGGGGGCTCCTCACCTCCTGAACGGTCGCCAGAACGGTTGGCGAGAATTATCGAAGTACTCTTCCCGTCCCGAACCATAAGTCCCTGGCCCCCAGCGCCGCAAGGCACGGTGGGTACGGACGACATGGTGGCCCCGGTGACGAACGAAGAGTTACTTGCAGTTGCTAATTCTTTAGCGGTGAATAAAGCTCCTGGGCCTGATGGAGTTCCAAACAGCGCTCTCAAGACAGCAATCATGGCGAATCCGAACATGTTCAGGTTGGCTATGCAGAGATGCCTTGACGAGTGCCGTTTTCCGGATAGATGGAAAAGGCAGAAGCTGGTACTGTTGCCAAAAGCCGGGAAGCCGCCTGGCGACCCATCGGCGTACAGACCAATCTGTCTGATTGACACGACGGGCAAATTGCTTGAGCGGATTATCCTGAACAGGCTAACTCCATACGCAGAAGGTACGGAGGGCCTGTCAAGTAATCAGTTCGGCTTTCGAAAGGGGAAGTCCACGGTGGACGCTATCAACTCAGTGGTAAGGACTGCCGAGATAGCGATCCAACGGAAGAGGCGGGGCATTCGATATTGCGCGTTAGTGACACTTGACGTGAAGAACGCATTCAACAGCGCAAGCTGGGATGTCATCGCGCTCTCGTTACACCGGCTTGGCCTGCCGGTGGGCCTGTACCGGATCTTGGAAAGCTATTTCCAGAACCGTGTACTATTATACGAGACCGATGCCGGTCAGCAAAGTGTTCTTATTACTGCAGGAGTTCCGCAAGGTTCAATCCTGGGCCCGGTACTATGGAACCTTATGTATGACGGGGTTCTGAGACTAAAGTTCCCTCCGGGTGTGAAAATCGTCGGTTTTGCCGATGATGTCACCCTGGCGGTCTACGGGGAGTCAATCTCCGAGGTAGAACTAACGGCGGCACACGCGATAAGCATAGTGGCGGAATGGATGAGCGCGAGAGGCCTAAAGCTCGCCCATCACAAGACGGAGGTGGTTGTTGTCAATAACCGCAAGTCGGTACAACAAGCAGTTATTCAAGCGGGAGAAGTCGAGATAACTTCTAAGCGGAGTCTGAAGATTCTTGGGACCATCATAGACGACAAGCTGACCTTCGGCAGCCATGTCGACTATGCGTGCAAGAAGGTTTCGGTGGCTGTCGCGGCATTATCGAGGATGATGTCCAACAGCTCCAAGGTGTGCGCCAGTAGACACAGGCTACTGGCCGGTGTCGCCGTATCTATCCTTAGGTACGGTGGACCGTCCTGGGCGAGGGCACTGGGAGTAACCAGTTACCGTCGCAAATTGGAGAGCACCTATCGCTTGATGTGTCTCAGAGATATCTGCCTACCGCACGGTATCACATGATGCATCCTGCGTGATAGCGGGTATGATGCCAGTCGGGCTGGTCATCCGGGAAGGCGAAGATTGTTTCGAATTGCGTGGCAATAGGGGAGTCCGCGAGCGTGCCAGGGTGACCTCGGTCGCCAGATGGCAACGCGAATGGGACAACTCGTCAAGAGGTAGGTGGACCCACCGGCTGATACCTAACATATCTAGCTGGGTGGGAAGACCCCATGGGGAAGTTCACTTCCATCTGACACAATTCCTGTCAGGCCATGGCTGTTTCCGACAGTACCTCCACAGGTTCGGGCACGCTGAGGCCCCAGTCTGCCCAGACTGCCCAGGTGTCTGCGGAGCACGTACTATTCGTATGTCCCCGCTTCGACGTCGAAAGAGGCGCTATGCTAGGCGTCTGTGGCTTGGACACAACCCTGATACCCTTGTACAGGGGATGTGCCAAGCGGTAGAGAAGTGGAACGCAGTTTCGACTGCTACCACTCAGATTGCCTGCCGGCTGCAGAGAGCATGGAGCGCCGAGCAGCAGGCGAGGAGTTAGAGTGAGTGAATTGGCGGATGATAGACGAAGGTATGGTCTACCCATGCCGAGATGGGAGCAAGGCACGAGTGAGAGCGTACGCTAAGTATGGCCATCCCCCCAGAAGTAATGCCAAAAGGTAGTTCCTGGGGATAGATGGCGGAGCCCAATGGAGTTTAGTCGGTATTAATGGCTGGTCACCATTCGAGTCCGACACGCCCCCAGTGCACCCCGTGCGGTAGATTGGACCCTACCAATAGCACGTGTACTGGGCTAGGACATAAAGGTCTTCTCCATTGTTAAAAAAAAGAAAGCAACGCAAGGCAATCGTTCGTCCCTTTGCCTTTGCGGAAGCCAAATTGTGTATCTGACAGTAAGCCATTTGCTTCAACCCAATTGTCGAGGCGAAACAAGATCATTTTCTCGAACAACTTCCGAATACAGGATAGCATTGCAATCGGCCGATACGAGTTGTGGTCGGAGGCTGGTTTTCCTGGTTTTTGGATAGCGATGACCTTCACTTGCCTCCATTCATAAGGGACAATGTTACCCTCAAGAAACTTGTTAAATAAATTCAACAAGCGCCTTTTTGCAGTGTCAGGCAGATTCATCAGCAAGTTGAATTTGATTCTGTCTAACCCCGGGGCGTTATTGTTGCACGATAAGAGTGCAAGTGAGAACTCCACCATCGAAAACGGTGTTTCGTTCGCGGTATCGTGAGGAGACGCGGCGCGGCACGTTTTCTGTACCGGGACAGAGTCCGGACAGATTTTCTTGGCGAAAGCGAATATCCAACGGTTTGAATATTCCACGTTCTCGTTGGTACTATTACGGTTACGCATACGTCGAGCCGTACCCCAAAGAGTGCTCATCGCTGTTTCTCTCGTTAACCCGTCGACGAACCGGCGCCAATAACTGTGTTTTTTGGCTTTCATTAGACTCTTCATTCGCCTTTCTAACGACGCGTACTGTTGATAGCTAGCGGGTAACCCGTCTTCCCGGAAGGCCTTATATGCAGTGGACTTTTCCGCGTACAGCTCTGAGCACTCTTTATCCCACCACAGGGTGGGAGACCGTCCATGGGTATTCGCGCTGGGTACTGGTTTAGTCTGAGCTTGATTCGCACTGTCGAGAATCAAGCCAGCCAAAAACCTGTACTCTTCCTCCGGAGGAAGTTCTTGAGTGGATTCGATTTTAACGGATATCGCGGTCGCGTAACTCTTCCAATCAATGTTCCGTGTGAGGTCATACGAGACATTGATTGTTTCCGATGGTCTTGAACCGTTAGCAATTGAAATCACGATAGGCAAATGATCGCTACCGTGGGGATCAGGGATCACCTTCCACATGCAATCTAACTGTAGCGATGTCGAGCAAAGTGACAAATCCAACGCGCTTGCGCGTGCTGGTGGTGTAGGAATCCGCGTCATTTCTCCCGTGTTTAAGATGGTCATGTTGAAATTATCGCAAAGATCTTGGATTAATGTTGATCTATTATCATCATGAAGACAGCCCCATACCGTACCGTGCGAGTTAAAGTCTCCCAGAACTAGCCGCGGTGCCGGTAAGGATTCCGTGATATTACAAAGCGTTCGGTGCCCTACCGAAGCTCTAGGAGGAATGTAGATGGAAGCAATGCAAAGGTCTTTACCTTTGATTAAAACTTGACAAGCGACAATTTCAATACCTGGTGTCGAAGGGAGGTTAATTCGGTTGAAAGAATAGCACTTTTTGATCCCCAAAAGTGCTCCTCCATAGGGGTTTTCTCGATCCAGACGAATTATATTAAAGTCGTGGAAGTTGAGATTAATATCGGAAGTTAACCAAGTTTCACATAATGCGAAAGCATCACATTTTAAACTATTTAGTAAAAATTTAAAGGAATCGATTTTCGGGAGGATACTTCTGCTGTTCCACTGTAGAACAGTGATCGAATCGGTGACCTCGTTCGATGACTTAGCCATCGAAGGATACGATCGCTGCAAGGAGGGGCCATTTAGTAGTCAACTGCTTCAAAAATGTTTGCACTATAGGAAAAAAACGTATCAGAAGGCTTTTAAGAGGATCAGTAACATCGAAAGCTGTGAAAATTAAGTCCACTATGTCAGAAAATTTCATTAGTCCGCTACTGGACTGAGTATCTGTTTGAAAAAAGGGGACACTTGGGGTTTTTGGTGTCCCTGGAAGTGGTGGGTACTCCTTGTTAGAATTAATATTTCCAAGTCCTGGAGCAAATTGCTTCGGCTTTTGTGCATCACTTCCGTTGGATTTATTGATTGTAGTTGGCGCACTCTGAGTGGACGACACCTTGGCACCCTTACGAGGTAATGTAGGGGAGGCTGGATTTCTCCTCTTCCTGGATTCTCCTGGGTTAACCAAAGATGTTCCCTCTTGTGGGTCGTCAGATTCTTGCTCAACAATAGCCAAACCAGCATAGGGATTTTCGGACAGGACAGATGGCGAAGCATTTTTTAGCATTTCTGCATAAGAACGCCTTGAGCGTTCCTTAAGGGAGCGCTTAATTTTATCCCCGCGCTGCTTGTACGCAGGGCATGATTTAAGAGTATGTGAAGGGCCCCCGCAGCAAATACACTTTTCAGTTTCTTTGTCGCAAGAGTCATCCTCATGCTCTCCTTCGCATTTGCCGCATCGTTTCTTATTTCCACAATATGTGGCTGTGTGGCCCAACTGCTTGCAATTGTTGCAGCTCATGACCCGCGGTACAAACAGGCGAACTGGTAGGCGAACCTTGTCAAGGAGGATGTAGTTGGGAAGAGAGGACCCGGCGAATGTCACCCGAAGCGAGCCTGATGGAGAGTAGGTAGTCTTACCTCCCTCGGTGTTTGCGGTATACAATTGTTTGCATTCTAAGATCTTAATCTGTTCAAGAGAGGGGTCCTTAAAACAGCCAACCCCGTGCTCCAACAGTTCTTCGCATTTCAGGCCCGGTTCGGACACTACCCCATCGATTTCATAGGCCACACAAGGCACGTACGCTTTAAATTCCCGCGTAAAGCGCTCACAGCAAGCAATCGCCTTTGCCTGGCCGAGATCATTCACTAGAACACGTATCTTGTTTGCCCGAACACGTGTTATCTGAGTTACGGCCGGGTAATTAGCAGTCAGATCTCGAGAAAGTTTTAATATATTAACCGGTTTCTCTCCGGTCCGAAAATATACCACCCATGGCCCAGAGGAACCTTCTGGGTACTGCTTTATACGGGGAGCAATGCGAGTATTAAGGGGATCAGGGACTTCCATGATTACATCAGATGGTATTTCGCCCTCGGCCATTTAAGCACGAGGGCAGAGCGTTATATAAACGGGAATGTGTCTTATTATTTGATTACAAGGTAGAGTAAAAGTAGGGAAAAGGAAAGAAAGCAAACGAGGAAAAAAATAAAGCAAAACTTATCTGCAAACAACGTCGATTGTTCCGCACCAGCGAAAACAATGTACTGGATTTACTGCCGGCACCAGCAGAATGGCAGCTAACGAACGAACAAAGGATGACCTTGACTCACTGAAATTTACACACCGAACACCACTGTGAAATATAACGATCCGTTCCGTTCAAAGGTTGGGAGACTATTGTCTATTTTTTGAAGTAGGCAATTCTATTTTATATTCTTCTTAATGAAAATTAACGATGAAACGTCTACTTGTTCGATAATGAAAAAATAATTAGAATCGGTCAACAAACCATTGAAATATGGCCTTTTGAAGTAAACATTCCGACTTTTATCCATTTTTTTAATTTACACATTATATTTAACGTTTGGTAGACAACCCTATTTTCATATTTTTTTCAGTGTACCATATAAATAACACCTTTTGTACATTATATTTATGTAATTAAATGGTCAGGTTTTCCTTTAAAAACCGCGACACGTATAAACGATCTAAATAGTCAATGGACAAACATGGATTCACGCTTGAAGTCTGGTAGAAAACCCATCTATGACCGCATACCACATCCAAACCGTTATAAATTTCGATTCCGTCAATGAAATATTTTCAAACTTGCAGGAGATATAGTTGATTACTATATCTTTCGAATGCCATGTACTAAATAAGTAGACAAAAAAAAAAATTTGTTTGTAGAGATAGGACCAAACCCGTGGGTGTTTCCTGATAGCCTTATGAAACGTGTCATAAAACTTCAAATTACAATTTCTCTCCAATCCCTCGATGGATCATTTTGAAATTCACTGAGATGATGCTTGGATACTGTATCTTTCGAATTCCGTATGACAAATTTATGGTCATTTTTTTGATAATAACGGTTTTAGGAACACCGTGTTTAGTGATGAACAGGTAGTACTTCCTCCCGACAACCAATAAAGTGAGGGTGGAGAGATTTTGGGAGATTTACTAAGTACAGACGCACCTGCAATTCCACAGGGTTCCATTCCTTCCGATAACCAAGGATCTCTTCCTAAACAGCTCGTAGGAGAGGACCTGTTGCGTGTCTTGTGCGAGATGAGGGACGAGATTCGACAATTGCGACGTCTCAGGGGTCAGATGCTTTTTGAAAAGCTACTGAGACGCTAATGGGCAGGATAGCTACTCTGACAACAATTTCGTCAGTTTTAAGAAAGACGGTTCAAGAAGTTGTTTCACTTCGTGAAACCGTCAGTGAACTTCGGGCACTAGTACATCAGAAGGAAAGTGCTCACGAGATGGAACTACAGACCGATCTGGAAGATTTGCGTACGATGGACGTGTTCGATTCACTTGATGCACCAGAGATTCCTCGACCAACACTGGCGCCCAGTCCCGATCAATTTGTGTTTAAGGGAGGATTCTCGGGTTAACAAAATCTATGTCCATCACTTACAATCGAGTAACTGAAACAGAATACCGGATTCTCAGCACCGTATTAAACTCAGAACCAGCCTCACGTTCCTGAATTGACCGAACAGCTGGCGGGACCATCCTATCAAAACTTTTCCACCTATGCGGCAAACGGATCGATGGTAGCCGCAAGGAATCACTCGCGAAATCCGCAACGCGTCGCTGATTGGAAGATTCGGGAGTATGCTGGAACTGATGAAGGAACGGGACTAAATAAATTTTTGGACACCGTAGCGAGTTATGCTGCGTGTGAACAAATGTGCGAAGACGAACTTTTCAATTCTGTAATGCTTTTGTTCACTGGCAATGCTTTGACCTGGTATCAGGCTATGCGTGCGCAAAACCGGTTGTTTAACTGGAACCATCTTGTTTGCGAGCTCAAGGTAAAGTTTGTACATCCTGTACTTGATGCTACGCTCCAAATGAAGGCTCTCTAGTACCGGCAGATGCGTAACGAATCTTTCCAGGAATATTTTCTGGAAATGGAAAAAAATATTTCGTGCTATGACGGTTCCAATGGCACCGAGCGAAAGACTCGACGTGCTCAAGCAGAATCTGAAATCTGAAAGCCGATTATAAACAAATGTTAATTCTCAGGCCAGTGAACACGCTTACAGAATTGATGAGTCTTGGTAAATCAATCGACGCCTCCAAAACGCCGATTTATCAGAAAGTGTTCGGTTCTTCTTGGGAAGTTGCTACTTATTCTGATAACACTAGTTTACAGCATTTCTGAACTAAATAAGCTGGTGGTCATTTTCGATATAAAATCGTGTACTGAATCCGAAAATGAGGTCCAAAAAATTTACAGTAGAACAGTTTTCGAGTTACAGTAAGAAAATTAATTTGACCTATATAATTAAAAGTACGTTCAGTAAAATCCAAATATCTTCGGTTGTAGTGCATCGATATGAAATATTATAATGTTTAATTAATAGTAATTGAATGCACTTTCGATCGCTAGAACAATTTGTTTCAGTGCGGTTACTGGTTCTGGCGTTATTTACGAAGTTATTAAACTTTTTCTTAATTTTTCGTTTTTTTTGAAGAAAAATGAGCGTTTGGTTAATATTTTGGGCAAGCAATCCTAAAAATTATATTTTTATGGGAAATTAAAGCCTGCTAATAACCAATGAAAATAAGCACTATTGGGTTAAATCGGATGGAAATTGCGAAAGTTATTATTTTTTTTTTTTTGTAGAATGGAGATTTTTGAGTTTCTCTGGGAAAACTTATTGAACCGTCTCGGTTCCAATTTTTTGTAGGGTTTGTTTCATAATATATGAGTGATTCTCTGTCAGAATTCTGTTAAACAAGTAAATTGAATAATTTTAAGAGAATTTAATGTGGGGTAATATTGGAACTCGTTTATCCAAATGATTCAAGACTTCTGATTACAATAAGTGCAGGCTCAATGGAGTAATACCATCAAAAAATTGGCATGAAGAAATATGCATAATAATTACATGTGTCATACAGAATCTTATATGCTAAAAATGCGTTGTAAACTGCACGCTCCACAACGCCTTGATACACACATCGGAAGCTTATGACGGTGCAAAATGTTAAATTCGGAGACTACCCAAGTAACCACTAAGCCGTAAAAATGGCATCAATTCGGTTCTATAGTCGCGTATAGAACAAGGGTAACTGAGCTTATAGGCATCATATTGTACATGAGTGCTGTTCAAAAGCCACTTTTGGCGAAATATTCGGCTGATATGTGTCGTATTCAGAATTTTTCGTCCACAGAAAATGCGGCTATCTTCTACGGTAATAGATCACAGAATGAGGCCTGAACGCATTCTTTTTTTTCGCATCCGCTAAAACACCTCCAACATCCGGTCTGCAATCCTGCTTCAAATTGCGTTTTGTTTTCTTCTTTTTTTATTAGTTTGCGTTTCAATTCCTTGATTACACACTCCGAATTTTTCTAGACAATCAATTAATCAACATTATCAATACTAATTACGCTATAAAAGTTAATATCAATTATTTTATTTCCAAGGATTGATATTACTTGTTATATATATTATCTTTTCACGAAGTCTTTTTTTTAAATATATATTTTAATATATCGTACCTAGATTATTTCACAATATTTTATTTTCAACTCGATGTGATCAAACTCTGATAACAGTGTACCATTTCAATGCGTTTGCTCCGTGGGTGTCTGAGCGTTGTAAAGATAATACATAAACGTCATCTTATGTCGACTCACATCTCCATAATAATGTTCAAAAGCATAACTGTCAAAGTTCCTGTTACTTTTTATTATTCATAGTCGTCGTATTCACTACATCCTTTCCCTTCTCTATTCTGAAGTTGTTATTTTGGTAGTTGTTTTGAATTAAGTATTTCTCGGTGGTAAAGGATTCAAAACCCGTCACAAGCTACTAGAATATGTTTAAGTGAAACATCAAGGTAATTGTTCCGAATCGCGGCTTTTTCGAAAAGAGGGTTAATTTATTTTGGAAATGGTTCTAAATGGCCTATTTTATAACAAGCAATGAAAAAAAAATCGGGGGAAAGCTTTAAAGTAGTTTAAACTGGAAAAATAAGTTGTTCCCACTTACCTATCTAACAATGGCATTGCTCATGAGAAAGTGACGTTAAGGGTGAAGGTAGTGTGATACGGCTTTGCCACATAGTCGAGTCCAAGGATTCGAAGCGGCGCAAAGCCGCTGAGAAACCGACGGACGAGGTGGTTTTGATCTTGCTATCGAAGGGTGCAATCAAACCTGTAATCCACTCGTTTGCCCGGTATACTCAAACATAGGGGCTATCCCTAGTTTAAGTCCGACTGAGCGGCAGCGAAGTCGGACAGCATGACAAAAAGCGATGTGGCGTAGCCACATTAGGCATTAACAATGTTTTATTTAGTAACAATAGGATAGTATTCATTTACAACAATAAAATGTTGTCAGTGCCTTATCTCTTTGTCGAAGCATACGAGACTGGTGCGAAGGGAGCAATTGACGGTTCCGGAGATTTTTGCTGATTTCTCGTATCGTGAGATGTACTGGCAGTTACTGCCCCGTCTTCAAACGAATTCCCGTCGTTTAATTGAGGAAGTTGCTCGTTACTATCTGTAGTGCTGCATTCGGGAGCTCTTTTTACTTCCCGGACATTTCGTGCGTATTGCACCCCAGCTTGGCTAATAACCACTACTTTTGCATCATCTCTAGCTACCACTTTGTAGCGATCCGACGAGAAAGTTGGATCGGTTTTGTGTTGCCTCTGCCTGGCAAGTAAAACTGTATCACCAACCCTGATATCCGACTCTTTTGCACCGTGCATAGAGTCAGCGTATTTCTTACTAGAAAGCTTCATGTCTGCATCCCGTTCGCGAAGGTCCGTGCGTTCAAGTTTCTGTTTGTTACCCCAGAGCAGCCGACCATCATCTCGAATGATGTAATGCCAAGTCTTGAGTGTGGAACAAGAGTGTTGTGTCGATGAACATATTTCTGAAGGGCATAGCGCCAATTTATACCATCAAGTCTGGAGGCTGCCAAAGCTTTTATTATGCCCTGGTTTTGCCTTTCCCCAGCGCCATTGATTCTGGGCTAAGAGGTATGGATTTTCGTACATCAACTCCTTTCTCTTTCCTGAACGAAGTGAATGCAGTGCTTTGGAATGGGGGCCCGTTATCGCTCTGAATTATAATAGGGCATCCCTACAGTTTAAACGTTTCGCACAATGCCAAGTTCGTGCTTTCTGCATCCATGGCTTTCATTTCTACAACAGCCAGATAACGCAAGCATGTATAAATTATAATTAAAAACTCTGCGGAACCAAAGTTGAGCACTGTTAAAAAATCCACTTGCAGAATCTTCCATGGTCCGTCAGGCAATTCTCTGGATGTTATCGGTATCGGAGGATTTCGTTTAGACAGGAGAATGCATGTTTCACAGTCTTTGACATAGCGCGTTACTTCGGTAGACATCTTTGGCCACCAAAAGTATTGACGCATTATACGCTTCATTGCGACTTCCCCCACGTGACCTCCGTGGGCTGAGCGTAATGCTTTCTGACGAAGAGATTTCTGCAATACAACTCGGTCGTCTTTGAAAAGTAGAGGTCCAAAACTATTTAGAAACTTCTTCTGCGATTCGAATGCTCGACGTTCATCAGGCCATTTGTTCAATTGCAGAGATTTTTGAACGAGTTGTAGCTCGCTATCATCTTCAGATTCCAATTCCACCTCACCTAACGTTATTTCTATACATCCGGAGTCCAGTGAATATAAAAAGTGCTTTTCTTCGCATTCATCAAATGGTTCTGATGCTTGTGTCTCAGGAATAAGAATACATTTTCATTACCTGTTACGCATCGTATTGAAAAGTCGTATGGTTACAGTCTTAGAGCCCAACTCTCGGCGCGGGTTACAGCTCTTTTTCCCATCCTGTTGCTATTGAAAATGAACTGATTGGCTACAGCGTCGGTATGTATCACGAAGGATTTGGCAAGTAAATATTAAACCTCTCTACTCCCCAAACAACAGCAAGAGCTTCTCTCTGTGTCTGTGGGTATCGTTTTTCCGAAGCGGTGAGAACCTTTGATGCACATGCTATAATTCTGGGACTACCGTTTTCGTGATACTGAACCAGCACGGCGCCGAGTCCTATTGGAGAGGCATCGACAAACAACTTGGTCCTGTACGCTGCATTACAATATCCCAGCCGTTTTATGGTATTTAGCGCTTCTTTTTTCATAAATTGAAACTCTGTCTCTTCAGCATTCGTCCAATAAAATGTATCTGAACTGGCCAATGAACGAAGATGCTCAGTCTTCGTCGCGCGGTGTACAATAAATTTATCGACGAAAGTTACTAGTCCCAAGAAACTTTTGACTTCTGAACAGTTAATTGGAGTTCGAAAATTCTGGATGGCCACAATCTTCTCTTCTTCAATTGGCCATCCTTTGGGTGTCAACGTAAATCCAAGGAATGGCACCGATTGGCTTCCAAAAACACACTTGCTTTCGTTAAGTCTTACATTGTGGTTAGCTAGACAGCGTCGGACTTCCTCCAAGTTCTCGTCATGTTCATCTTTAGTTTTACCGTATACCAATATATCGTCCAAATAATTTTTGCACCCTTTACAACCCCCTAGTACTTTTCGCTGAAGTATTTCTTGAAACAGGTTCGGGGCATTCGTTAAGCCGAAGGGCAATCTCACACAACGAAACATGCCAAATTCAGTACAGAAATTCGTGAGCAGTCTAGATTCTTCGTGCAGTTCTATATGGAAAAACGCATGGGAGAGGTCAATGATAGAGAACCATGTTGCTTCATTCAATTCAGCAAAAATCTTTTCTAATGTTGGCATTGAAAAGGGTGTGCGATAAATATAGCGATTTGGTCCTCTCAAATTGATGACCAATCGTATATCACCTTTACCCTTCGGCACGACTAACATGGAAAAGCAGAACGATGCATCCATACCATCTACTACTGGTTCTATAATATCCGATGAAACAAGCTCCAGAAGTCGCTTCTCAACCAAAGGCTTTACAGCAAGCGGAATATTAAAAAAATATATTCCGACATGGAGGTTTAGACTTATCGTAATGAATTTTGACTGGAGGAACGTTGAATTTTGGGAAAACATCTTTCGTCACGATAGACGCAATATCTCCTGCGTATAGTAGCTGCTCGAATCTAGTGTTTTTAGATTGCACAGGTACTTTCAGACCTAGCATCAGGACGCTGTACCTGGAAGCTGTTGATCTGCTTAGAAGAGCTCGTAACTCATTGACGACATAAAATTTCTCCAGCGAGGTAAGTCTATTATTAGAGATATATAGGTATGCATAAAACGTAGCTATCACTTTAATTTCGCCGGCTGAGGCATAAGCTTTAAGAGATCGATCCGTTTCAGATCTCAGATCAAAAACACCATTCTTGTAAATGGGGTCAGAAGTCAACGCGCAGAACATGTTTTCAGTGAACGTATTCACTTGAGCTCCGAAGTCAATTAAAAAAGAACGCGGCATTCCTGCCACCATCACAGAGATAATACCATCGTCGTCATTAGACCTTCAAAACTGTATTATTCTGTAGTGCATATGAATTTCGTGCCTATTTAAAGAGGTGATCGATTGAAATAAAAAAGCACTTTATATGCTTAGTAAATTTATACTTACTTCATCGATATTGTCGCTTTCAGATCTGACCAAATCATTTATCCTAGCCTGCCGAAATGATTCCGTAGCGTTAAGTTTACCGACTTTTCTTGAAAAATTTCCAACAGAGTTCCACTCTTTAGATTCAATCAAGGACACGTTCGAGTTCAAATGAAGTTCTGAATTGTTGGATCTCAGTTGGTCTGAGCCTACATTAGCTACCTGTTTAAATATTAAATATATAATTTTAGCGCTAGTAAAAAATAAAACGAATCACAGTTCAATATTTTTTTGCATAGTTTATTGATGCTTTTGCCTTTCTCATATAGAAAGGTTATGCAATCACTCTGAAAAACGTCAACCTAATCGCGGCCCGGAGGGCCGAGTGTCATATCCCATTCGACTCAGTTCGTCGAGATCGGAAAAAGTCTGTATGTGTGTGTATGTATGTATGTGTGTGTATGTGTGTGTGTATGTGTGTGTATGTGTGTGTGTATGTGTGTGTGTATGTATGTGCGTATGTGCCAAATAATGTCACTCATTTTTCTCAGAGATGGCTGGACCGATTTACCCAAACTTAGTCTCAAATGAAAGGTGCAACCTTCCCATCGGCTGCTATTGAATTTTGGATCGATCGGAATTCTGGTTCCGGAATTACGGGTTTTAGAGTGCGGTCACACAGAAATTTCTCATATAAACTATAGGAAAAATTAAAAATAGAACTTTTATTTTTCATGCTAAATGTGTTCAAGGTGCATGAAACGTCGAGATTTGATGCAAACTCGAAAAAAAAATTTGACTACGATTCACTTTTTTGGATTTTGGCACATTTTTGCCTTTCTCATATAGAAAGGTTATGCAATCACTCTGAAAAACGTCAACCTAATCCCGGCCCGGAGGGCCGAGTGTGATATCCCATTCGACTCAGTTCGTCGAGATCGGAAAAAGTCTGTATGTGTGTGTATGTATGTATGTGTGTGTATGTGTGTGTGTATGTGTGTGTGTATGTGTGTGTGTATGTGTGTGTGTATGTGTGTGTGTATGTATGTGCGTATGTGCCAAATAATGTCACTCATTTTTCTCAGAGATGGCTGGACCGATTTACCCAAACTTAGTCTCAAATGAAAGGTGCAACCTTCCCATCGGCTGCTATTGAATTTTGGATCGATCGGAATTCTGGTTCCGGAATTACGGGTTTTAGAGTGCGGTCACACAGAAATTTCTCATATAAACTATAGGAAAAATTAAAAATAGAACTTTTATTTTTCATGCTAAATGTGTTCAAGGTGCATGAAACGTCGAGATTTGATGCAAACTCGAAAAAAAAATTTGACTACGATTCACTTTTTTGGATTTTGGCACATTTTTGCCTTTCTCATATAGAAAGGTTATGCAATCACTCTGAAAAACGTCAACCTAATCCCGGCCCGGAGGGCCGAGTGTGATATCCCATTCGACTCAGTTCGTCGAGATCGGAAAAAGTCTGTATGTGTGTGTATGTATGTATGTGTGTGTATGTGTGTGTGTATGTGTGTGTATGTGTCAAATAATGTCACTCATTTTTCTCAGAGATGGCTGGACCGATTTGCCCAAACTTAGTCTCAAATGAAAGGTGCAACCTTCCCATCGGCTGCTATTGAATTTTGGATCGATCGGAATTCTGGTTCCGGAATTACGGGTTTTAGAGTGCGATCACACAGAAATTTCTCATATAAACTATAGGAAAAATTAAAAATAGAATTTTTATTTTTGATGCTAAATGTGTTCAAGGTGCATGAAACGTCGAGATTTGATGCAAACTCGAAAAAAAAAATTGACTACGATTCACTTTTTTGGATTTTGGCACATTTTTGCCTTTCTCATATAGAAAGGTTATGCAATCACTCTGAAAAACGTCAACCTAATCCCGGCCCGGAGGGCCGAGTGTCATATCCCATTCGACTCAGTTCGTCGAGATCGGAAAAAGTCTGTATGTGTGTGTGTATGTATGTATGTGTGTGTATGTGTGTGTGTATGTATGTGCGTATGTGTCAAATAATGTCACTCATTTTTCTCAGAGAT
>NC_080671.1:236511991-236529491 GCF_030247195.1 Topomyia yanbarensis | reverse complement strand
TCCCATCGGCTGCTATTGAATTTTGGATCGATCGGAATTCTGGTTCCGGAATTACGGGTTTTAGAGTGCGGTCACACAGAAATTTCTCATATAAACTATAGGAAAAATTAAAAATAGAATTTTTATTTTTGATGCTAAATGTGTTCAAGGTGCATGAAACGTCGAGATTTGATGCAAACTCGAAAAAAAAAATTTGACTACGATTCACTTTTTTGGATTTTGGCACATTTTTGCCTTTCTCATATAGAAAGGTTATGCAATCACTCTGAAAATCGTCAACCTAATCCCGGCCCGGAGGGCCGAGTGTCATATCCCATTCGACTCAGTTCGTCGAGATCGGAAAAAGTCTGTATGTGTGTGTGTATGTATGTATGTGTGTGTATGTGTGTGTATGTGTGTGTGTATGTGTGTGTATGTGTGTGTATGTGTGTGTGTATGTATGTGCGTATGTGTCAAATAATGTCACTCATTTTTCTCAGAGATGGCTGGACCGATTTGCCCAAACTTAGTCTCAAATGAAAGGTGCAACCTTCCCATCGGCTGCTATTGAATTTTGGATCGATCGGAATTCTGGTTCCGGAATTACGGGTTTTAGAGTGCGGTCACACAGAAATTTCTCATATAAACTATAGGAAAAATTAAAAATAGAATTTTTATTTTTGATGCTAAATGTGTTCAAGGTGCATGAAACGTCGAGATTTGATGCAAACTCGAAAAAAAAATTTGACTACGATTCACTTTTTTGGATTTTGGCACATTTTTGCCTTTCTCATATAGAAAGGTTATGCAATCACTCTGAAAAACGTCAACCTAATCCCGGCCCGGAGGGCCGAGTGTCATATCCCATTCGACTCAGTTCGTCGAGATCGGAAAAAGTCTGTATGTGTGTGTATGTATGTATGTAATTTTGGATCGATCCGAATTCTGGTTCCGGAATTACGGGTTTTAGAGTGCGGTCACACAGAAATTTCTCATATAAACTATAGGAAAAATTAAAAATAGAATTTTTATTTTTGATGCTAAATGTGTTCAAGGTGCATGAATCAGAATATATTGGCTCAAATGGCACGTTCCCCGTACATAGTCGGGGATTTGTGACTACGATTCACTTTTTGCCTTTCTCATATAGAAAGGTTATGCAATCACTCTGAAAAACGTCAACCTAATCCCGACCCGGAGGGCCGAGTGTCATATCCCATTCGACTCAGATCGTCGAGATCGGAAAAAGTCTGTATGTGTGTGTGTATGTATGTATGTGTGTGCATGTGTGTGTGTGTGTGTGTAGGTATGTATGTGCGTATGTGTCAAATAATGTCACTCATTTTTCTCAGAGATGGCTGGACCGATTTGCCCAAACTTAGTCTCAAATGAAAGGTGCAACCTTCCCATCGGCTGCTATTGAATTTTGGATCGATCGGAATTCTGGTTCCGGAATTACGGGTTTTAGAGTGCGGTCACACAGAAATTTCTCATATAAACTATAGGAAAAATTAAAAATAGAATTTTTATTTTTGATGCTAAATGTGTTCAAGGTGCATGAAACGTCGAGATTTGATGCAAACTCGAAAAAAAAATTTGACTACGGTTCACTTTTTGCCTTTCTCATATAGAAAGGTTATGCAATCACTCTGAAAAACGTCAACCTAATCCCGGCCCGGAGGGCCGAGTGTCATATCCCATTCGACTCAGTTCGTCGAGATCGGAAAAAGTCTGTATGTGTGTGTGTATGTATGTATGTGTGTGTGTATGTGTGTGTATGTGTGTGTATGTGTGTGTGTATGTATGTGCGTATGTGTCAAATAATGTCACTCATTTTTCTCAGAGATGGCTGGACCGATTTGCCCAAACTTAGTCTCAAATGAAAGGTGCAACCTTCCCATCGGCTGCTATTGAATTTTGGATCGATCGGAATTCTGGTTCCGGAATTACGGGTTTTAGAGTGCGGTCACACAGAAATTTCTCATATAAACTATAGGAAAAATTAAAAATAGAATTTTTATTTTTGATGCTAAATGTGTTCAAGGTGCATGAAACGTCGAGATTTGATGCAAACTCGAAAAAAAAATTTGACTACGATTCACTTTTTTGGATTTTGGCACATTTTTGCCTTTCTCATATAGAAAGGTTATGCAATCACTCTGAAAAACGTCAACCTAATCCCGGCCCGGAGGGCCGAGTGTCATATCCCATTCGACTCAGTTCGTCGAGATCGGAAAAAGTCTGTATGTGTGTGTATGTATGTATGTGTGTGTGTGTATGTGTGTGTGTATGTGTGTGTGTATGTATGTGCGTATGTGTCAAATAATGTCACTCATTTTTCTCAGAGATGGCTGGACCGATTTGCCCAAACTTAGTCTCAAATGAAAGGTGCAACCTTCCCATCGGCTACTATTGAATTTTGGATCGATCGGAATTCTGGTTCCGGAGTTACGGGTTTTAGAGTGCGGTCACACAGAAATATCTCATATAAACTATAGGAAAAATTAAAAATAGAATTTTTATTTTTGATGCTAAATGTGTTCAAGGTGCATGAAACGTCGAGATTTGATGCAAACTCGAAAAAAAAATTTGACTACGATTCACTTTTTGCCTTTCTCATATAGAAAGGTTATGCAATCACTCTGAAAAACGTTAACCTAATCCCGGCCCGGAGGGCCGAGTGTCATATCCCATTCGACTCAGTTCGTCGAGATCGGAAAAAGTCTGTATGTGTGTGTATGTATGTATGTGTGTCACTCATTTTTCTCAGAGATGGCTGGACCGATTTGCCCAAACTTAGTCTCAAATGAAAGGTGCAACCTTCCCATCGGCTGCTATTGAATTTTGGATCGATCGGAATTCTGGTTCCGGAATTACGGGTTTTAGAGTGCGGTCACACAGAAATTTCTCATATAAACTATAGGAAAAATTAAAAATAGAATTTTTATTTTTGATGCTAAATGTGTTCAAGGTGCATGAAACGTCGAGATTTGATGCAAACTCGAAAAAAAAATTTGACTACGATTCACTTTTTTGGATTTTGGCACATTTTTGCCTTTCTCATATAGAAAGGTTATGCAATCACTCTGAAAAACGTCAATCTAATCCCGGCCCGGAGGGCCGAGTGTCATATCCCATTCGACTCAGTTCGTCGAGATCGGAAAAAGTCTGTATGTGTGTGTGTATGTATGTATGTGTGTGTGTATGTGTGTGTGTATGTGTGTGTGTATGTGTGTGTGTATGTATGTGCGTATGTGTCAAATAATGTCACTCATTTTTCTCAGAGATGGCTGGACCGATTTGCCCAAACTTAGTCTCAAATGAAAGGTGCAACCTTCCCATCGGCTGCTATTGAATTTTGGATCGATCGGAATTCTGGTTCCGGAGTTACGGGTTTTAGAGTGCGGTCACACAGAAATATCTCATATAAACTATAGGAAAAATTAAAAATAGAATTTTTATTTTTGATGCTAAATGTGTTCAAGGTGCATGAAACGTCGAGATTTGATGCAAACTCGAAAAAAAAATTGACTACGATTCCCTTTTTTGGATTTTGGCACATTTTTGCCTTTCTCATATAGAAAGGTTATGCAATCACTCTGAAAAACGTCAACCTAATCCCGGCCCGGAGGGCCGAGTGTCATATCCTATTCGACTCAGTTCGTCGAGATCGGAAAAAGTCTGTATGTGTGTGTATGTATGTATGTGTGTGTGTATGTGTGTGTATGTGTGTGTATGTATGTATGTGCGTATGTGTCAAATAATGTAATTTTTCTCAGAGATGGCTGCCTTTCTCATATAGAAAGGTTATGCAATCACTCTGAAAAACGTCAACCTAATCCCGGCCCGGAGGGCCGAGTGTCATATCCCATTCGACTCAGTTCGTCGAGATCGAAAAAAGTCTGTATGTGTGTGTATGTATGTATGTGTGTGTGTATGTGTGTGCATGTGTGTGTGTGTATGTATGTGCGTATGTGTCAAATAATATCACTCATTTTTCTCAGAGATGGCTGGACCGATTTGCCCAAACTTAGTCTCAAATGAAAGGTGCAACCTTCCCATCGGCTGCTATTGAATTTTGGATCGATCGGAATTCTGGTTCCGGAATTACGGGTTTTAGAGTGCGGTTACACAGAAATTTCTCATATAAACTATAGGAAAAATTAAAAATAGAATTTTTATTTTTGATGCTAAATGTGTTCAAGGTGCATGCAACGTCGAGATTTGATGCAAACTCGAAAAAAAAATTTGACTACGATTCACTTTTTTGGATTTTGGCACATTTTTGCCTTTCTCATATAGAAAGGTTATGCAATCACTCTGAAAAACGTCAACCTAATCCCGGCCCGGAGGGCCGAGTGTCATATCCCATTCGACTCAGTTCGTCGAGATCGGAAAAAGTCTGTATGTGTGTGTGTATGTATGTATGTGTGTGTGTATGTGTGTGTATGTATGTATGTGCGTATGTGTCAAATAATGTCACTCATTTTTCTCAGAGATGGCTGGACCGATTTGCCCAAACTTAGTCTCAAATGAAAGGTGCAACCTTCCCATCGGCTGCTATTGAATTTTGGATCGATCGGAATTCTGATTCCGGAATTACGGGTTTTAGAGTGCGGTCACACAGAAATATCTCATATAAACTATAGGAAAAATTAAAAATAGAATTTTTATTTTTGATGCTAAATGTGTTCAAGGTGCATGAAACGTCGAGATTTGATGCAAACTCGAAAAAAAAATTTGACTACGATTCACTTTTTTGGATTTTGGCCCATTTTTGCCTTTCTCATATAGAAAGGTTATTCAATCACTCTGAAAAACGTCAACCTAATCCCGGCCCGGAGGGCCGAGTGTCATATCCCATTCGACTCAGTTCGTCGAGATCGGAAAAAGTCTGTATGTGTGTGTGTATGTATGTATGTGTGTGTATGTGTTTTTTTTTTTTTACAATGGAGAAGACCTTTATGTCCTAGCCCAGTACACGTGCTAACGGTAGGGTCCAATCTACCACACGGGGTGCACTGGGGGCGTGTCGGACTCGAATGGTGACCAGCCATTAATACCGACTAAACTCCATTGGGCTCCGCCATCATTCCTCCCAGGAACTACCTCTCGGTATTACTTCTGGGGGGATGGCTGTACTAAATGTACTCATTCACTCTCACTCACGCGATCATACATCCTGTATGAGGCTTACTTGGGTGCTCTCTCAATCACACTTTGATTCACTCTCAAACACTCCCACATGAGGCTGACTTTTGTGCTCACCTTTTACGTTCCATGCGAGGCTGACTTGTTTGCTCACCTTACTCATTCCTTGCTAGGCTTACTTTTGTGCTCGCCCTACCCATACATGTGAGGCTGACTTGGGTGCTCACCCTATCACCTGATTCACTCTCAATCGTGCCACTCTATTGTACCTTTGTCACTCCCTCTGGCATCCCATGTGGGACATTTTCCTTAGGCCCCACTTCTGACATACCATGCGAGGCTGACTTTTGTGCTCACCTTTTTCATTCCTTGCTAGGCTGACTTTTGTGCTAGCCTCTACCAACCTGTGAGGCTGACTTTTATGCTCACCCTTAACATGCAGTGTGAGACTGACTTGGATGCTCACCCTTTCACTCCTCTGCCACGCCATGAGGCATCGATAGCTTAGTTCCAACATACTACGCTACGACCCTCCCGTCTTGGCATGAGGCAGTCCACTTATACGCCTATACACTCACTCTTCTGTCTTGCTTCGGGGTGGCTGGGTTTACCCCTTACGCGGTTGCCATTCGCTGCGCCAACCTACCTCGGCATGAACAGACCATTCACTCTCTTATTTTGCGCTTGGCCTTTTTCGCTCCAACTAACCAATCACTAGTTAGCCGTGCCCGCCGTCTGTTGCTCGGTTCGCCAGATTACCTGTAGCCTACTGGCAATCTGGATGGTAGCAGCCGAGACTGCGTTCCACTTCTCCACCGTTTGACACATCCGCTGGATAAGGGTATCCGGGGTTGTGTCCCAGCCACAGACGTCAAGCATTGCTCTTCTTTCGACGTCGAACCGATGACATAAGAACAGTATGTGTTCGGCAGTTTCATCTACACCTGGGCAGTCCGGGCAGACTGGGACCTCCGCGTGCCCGAACCTGTGGAGGTACTGACGGAAACAGCCATGGCCTGACAGGAATTGTGTCAGGTGGAAGTGAACTTCCCCATGGGGTCTTCCCACCCAGCTCGATATGCTAGGTATCAGCCGGTGGGTCCACCTACCTTTCGAGGAGTTGTCCCACTCACGCTGCCATCTGGCGACCGAGGTCACCCTGGTGCGCTCGCGGGCTCCCCTATTTCCACGTAGCTCAAAGCACTCCTCATCTTCCCGAATGACCAGCCCGACTGGCATCATGCTCGCTATCACGCAGGATGCATCGTGTGATACCGTGCGGTAGGCAGATATCACTCTGAGGCACATCACGCGGTAGGTGCTCTCCAGTTTCTGTAGGTAACTGGTTACCCTCAGTGCTCTTGACCATGACGGGCCGCCGTACCTGAGGATAGATACGGCAACGCCTGCCAGTAACCTACGTCTACTGGCGCACACCTTTGAGCTGTTGGACATCATTCTCGATAGTGCCGCAACAGCAGTCGACGCTCTCTTGCACGTATAGTCGACATGGCTGCCGAAGGTCAGCTTGTCGTCTATAATGACTCCGAGAGACTTCAGACTTCGCTGTGAAGTGATCGCGACTTCTCCCACATGGATAACTGCATGTTGTGCCGACTTGCGGTTGTTGACGATAACTACCTCCGTCTTATGATGAGCGAGCTCCAGGCCTCTCGCGCTCATCCATTCCTCCACCGTGCTAATCGCGTGTTCTGCGGTTAGTTCTACCTCAGGAATTGACTCCCCGTAGACCTCCAAGGTTACGTCGTCGGCAAAGCCGACGATCTTGACCCCAGGAGGGAACTTCAGTCTCAGAACCCCGTCATACATGAGGTTCCATAGCACCGGGCCTAGGATCGAGCCCTGCGGGACTCCGGCGGTAATCGGAACCCTTTTCTGACCGGCATCGGTCTCGTATATCAGTACGCGGTTTTGGAAGTAACTTTCCAGGATCCGGTACAGACCCACCGGTAGGCTAAGCCGGTGTAACGAGAGCGCGATGGCATCCCAGCTTGCGCTGTTGAATGCGTTCTTCACGTCAAGTGTCACTAACGCACAGTATCGAATACCTCGCCTTTTTCGTTGGATCGCTATCTCGGCAGTATTTATCACTGAGTTGAGAGCGTCCACTGTGGACTTACCCTTCCGAAAGCCAAACTGGTTGCTTGACAGACCGTCCGTACCTTCCGCGTACGGGGTGAGCCTGTTGAGGATGATCCTCTCAAGCAGTTTGCCAGTCGTGTTTATCAGGCAGATTGGTCTGTACGCCGATGGGTCGCCTGGCGGCTTCCCGGGCTTCGGCAACAGCACCAGTTTCTGCCTTTTCCATCTATCGGGGAAACGGCACTCGTCAAGACATCTCTGCATAGCTAGCCTGAACATGTTCGGGTTCGCTATGATCGCTGCCTTGAGAGCGTTGTTCGGAACTCCATCCGGCCCTGGAGCTTTGTTCATTGCTAGGGATTTAGCCACTGCGAGTAGTTCTTCGTTCGTCACTGGAGCCACCATTTCGACCGTGCCCGCACTGTCTCGTAGTGCAGGTGGCCAGGGGCTTGTGGCTCGAGACGGGAAGAGTACTTCGATAATCGTTGCCAACCGGTCCGGAGACCGTTCTGGGGGTGGGGAGCCCCCTTTGGTCTTGGCCATCACAATCCGGTAGGCGTCACCCCACGGATTCGCGTTGGCACTCTCACACAGGTTGTCGAAACACGCTCTCTTGCTGCTTTTAATAGCCTTGTTAAGGGCTAATTTCGCAGCTCGAAACACTTCACGGCGGTTCTCTCTTGCATCCTCGGTGCGAGCTCTTTGCATCCTACGTCTAGCTCTGAGGCAGGCTGACCGTAGAGCTGCAATCTCGGCACTCCACCAGTATACCGGGCATCTACCGTTTCTTGGCAGTGTTTTTCTCGGCATAGTGGCGTCGCACGCGCGTGATAGAACAGCTACCAGCGCATCCCCGCTTAGACTGTCGGTGTTGGCCTCCAGTCCCAGGGCCGCGGTGAAAGCTTCGCTGTCGAAGTGATTGGACTTCCACCCGCGTACCTGACAGGGATCTCCCGCCCTCGGATGCTGCACACCATAGTTGATCTTAAAGCGGATTGCTAAATGATCACTATGGGTGTAGCCTTCGTCTACCCTTCATTCCATGCCTGGAGCCAGACTCGGGCTGGCAAAGGTCAAATCAATCCACGCCTCCACTCCGTTTCTACGGAATGTACTAGCGGAGCCATCATTAGCTAGCACAGTATCGAGTTTCGCAAACGCTTCCATTAGCGCTTGACCCCTGCTATTTGTACAGCGGCTGCTCCACTCCACTGCCCAAGCGTTGAAGTCTCCCGCTATTACTACCGGTTTCCGGCCCACGAGGTCCGACGAGAGCCTGTCGATCATCTGGTAGAACTGTTCTATTGGCCACCTTGGTGGGGCGTAGCAGCTGCAATAGAACACACCATTGATCTTGGCAATCGCCACACCCTCGGCGGAGGGGTGTATTACCTCTAGAACCGGGAACCTTCCCGTTGTACAGATTGCCACCATTCCAGACCCGTCCGACACCCAATTGCCGTTGCCGGCAGGGATGCTGTACGGGTCTGATAATAGGGCGACATCTGTCCTCGACTCCGAGACCGACTGCCACAGCAGCTGTTGGGCTGCTGCACAATGGTTAAGATTTAGCTGTGTGACTCTCACGGCTTCTTCTTATTTAACTCGCCGAAGGGACACGAAGGTCCGCCCATAGCATGTTTATGGGCTTGCTTCTTAGAGGTGCAGATAAGGCACTTATATGCCTTAGTGCACCCCCGCTCTTTATGCCCCTCCTCGCCGCATCGACGACATAGCTTACTCCTGTCTAGGCCTTTGCATTCGTAAGCTTTATGGCCGGATTCTAGGCACCGATAGCACCTGTCCACTGAAGGCGGCTGGGGTATACTAATAGGGCATACCGACCAGCCGATCTTCAGCTTCCCTTTCTCGGTTAGCTTTTTGGCATCCGCATTCAGTAGCCTGAGGTAGGCTACTTGGGTGCCAGAGGGTCCGTCCCTCAATCGCACAGAGGCCCGCTCGATTGTGACGCCGCAGTGCTCCTTGACGGCTGCGACGACGTCTTCTGCGGTCGCGAACTCGTCCAAGTGCTTGCACTGGAGAGTTGTTTCCGCACCTAGCGACCTGATTTGGGCGCCCTCGCCAAGGACCTCTTGAGCCAAGGCCTTATATATTGCACTTGATTGTGCGCCTCGCTTCAGCACCAGGAGCATCTCTCCCGTGTTGGTGCGTCTTACGCTACGCACATCCTGCCCAAGGGCCGAGAGGCTTTCGGCCGCCTTCATCGATTTAAGGACATCGGCGTATTTGTCCTTGTCGGTTTTTAACCACAAGGCTTCGCCTCTGTCCTTGGCCTTCCTCGAAGGCCGCGGTACCTCCGGTTTCGGTGCCGGCTTTTTCTTGGTAACCAGCGTCCAGGGGTTTGAGCCCCCCTGCCCCGGTCGTGTCAGGTTGCTGGTACCATCGCTCTCCACAGCGAGGTCACTCTCGCCCTCGCTTACCTCACCCAGGCGGCGTTTGACCTTGACGGTTGCACGCCGAGTGGTGTCGGTTTTGGCACCCTCTCCTGGCGACTTCCTAGGGCGCTTCGCATTCGATGCCGTCTTGCGATTGCCCTTTCCCTTTCCCTTCGAGGGGAACTCGGTCGCCGCTCCGATCGACGTGGCTGCTCCGTAGAAGGTAAAGGCCACTGTCTGTGAACCTCTATTAACCTTCTCTCTTTCCTCCCTATTGGAGGCCACTGTCTGGGTTTCTCTGTCGGGCCTCTCCCGACATTCCACCCTCTCAACATATGCCTGCTGTTCCTGTCTTGCGACACGAACAGCTTTCCGGAGCTCCAGAAGGCTCAACTTCAACTCCTTGGCTATGTTCTGCTTTGCGCTAGCGAAGTCGATTATAGCATCGAGTTGCTTCGCTACTTTGCGCATCGCAGCTATTGGCCCCTCCGATGCATTGGTAGGGGTATTGCCTACCGCTGCTGGGGGGTCACTGGTGCTTTCGAGTGCAGCACTCATCGTTCCACTACTCTCCCCACGGGGGGGAAACCTCGCCAAACCACCTCTTGCGAAGGGATTTGGCACCTCCGTCTGTTTATTTTTATTTTTATTTGCCTCCATGTATAGTCCCACGAGTAGCGCGAGAAATATATGTCCGCCACGCCAGAGCTCCGCATTAGCGTGGTAAGGGACGCTTACTGTGGGGGTTGCCCAGGTACCCCACAGGCTCCGTTAACGATCGAGCATCTTTTTCACCCCCTCGATCACTCATCCCTCGGCACGGGTCGCTTCACGCCTTGGAATTGGGGTTATGCCCTACCTTGCTTTACGTGGTGATCTCGGCCCGGATCATCACAACCATCCTCCTTTACCAGGGCTTTGGACCTGTAGCTCTGGATCTCAATAGTTCCATGTACGTATGTTATTACAGACATGCTACTATTGGGATCCGTCATTCGCTAGCGGAGTTATGTGTGTGTATGTGTGTGTGTATGTGTGTGTATGTGTGTGTATGTATGTGCGTATGTGTCAAATAATGTCACTCATTTTTCTCAGAGATGGCTGGACCGATTTGCCCAAACTTAGTCTCAAATGAAAGGTGCAACCTTCCCATCGGCTGCTATTGAATTTTGGATCGATCGGAATTCTGGTTCCGGAATTACGGGTTTTAGAGTGCGGTCACACAGAAATTTCTCATATAAACTATAGGAAAAATTAAAAATAGAATTTTTATTTTTGATGCTAAATGTGTTCAAGGTGTATGAAACGTCGAGATTCGATGCAAACTCGAAAAAAAAATTTGACTACGATTCACTTTTTTGGATTTTGGCACATTTTTGCCTTTCTCATATAGAAAGGTTATGCAATCACTCTGAAAAACGTCAACCTAATCCCGGCCCGGAGGGCCGAGTGTCATATCCCATTCGACTCAGTTCGTCGAGATCGGAAAAAGTCTGTATGTGTGTGTATGTATGTATGTGTGTGTATGTGTGTGTGTATGTGTGTGTGTGTATGTGTGTGTGTGTATGTATGTGCGTATGTGTCAAATAATGTCACTCATTTTTCTCAGAGATGGCTGGACCGATTTGCCCAAACTTAGTCTCAAATGAAAGGTGCAACCTTCCCATCGGCTGCTATTGAATTTTGGATCGATCGGAATTCTGGTTCCGGAATTACGGGTTTTAGAGTGCGGTCACACAGAAATTTCTCATATAAACTATAGGAAAAATTAAAAATAGAATTTTTATTTTTGATGCTAAATGTGTTCAAGGTGCATGAAACGTCGAGATTTGATGCAAACTCGAAAAAAAAATTTGACTACGATTCACTTTTTGCCTTTCTCATATAGAAAGGTTATGCAATCACTCTGAAAAACGTCAACCTAATCCCGGCCCGGAGGGCCGAGTGTCATATCCCATTCGACTCAGTTCGTCGAGATCGGAAAAAGTCTGTATGTGTGTGTATGTATGTATGTGTGTGTGTATGTGTTTTTTTTTTTTTTTTTTTTACAATGGAGAAGACCTTTATGTCCTAGCCCAGTACACGTGCTAACGGTAGGGTCCAATCTACCACACGGGGTGCACTGGGGGCGTGTCGGACTCGAATGGTGACCAGCCATTAATACCGACTAAACTCCATTGGGCTCCGCCATCATTCCTCCCAGGAACTACCTCTCGGTATTACTTCTGGGGGGATGGCTGTACTGAATGTACTCATTCACTCTCACTCACGCGATCATACATCCTGTATGAGGCTTACTTGGGTGCTCTCTAAATCACACTTTGATTCACTCTCAAACACTCCCACATGAGGCTGACTTTTGTGCTCACCTTTTACGTTCCATGCGAGGCTGACTTGTGTGCTCACCTTACTCATTCCTTGCTAGGCTTACTTTTGTGCTCGCCCTACCCATACATGTGAGGCTGACTTGGGTGCTCACCCTATCACCTGATTCACTCTCAATCGTGCCACTCTATTGTACCTTTGTCACTCCCTCTGGCATCCCATGTGGGACATTTTTCTTAGGCCCCACTTCTGACATACCATGCGAGGCTGACTTTTGTGCTCACCTTTTTCATTCCTTGCTTGCTACCAACCTGTGAGGCTGACTTTTATGCTCACCCTTAACATGCAGTGTGAGACTGACTTGGATGCTCACCCTTTCACTCCTCTGCCACGCCATGAGGCATCGATAGCTTAGTTCCAACATACTACGCTACGACCCTCCCGTCTTGGCATGAGGCAGTCCACTTATACGCCTATACACTCACTCTTCTGTCTTGCTTCGGGGTGGCTGGGTTTACCCCTTACGCGGTTGCCATTCGCTGCGCCAACCTACCTCGGCATGAACAGACCATTCACTCTCTTATTTTGCGCTTGGCCTTTTTCGCTCCAGCTAACCAATCACTAGTTAGCCGTGCCCGCCGTCTGTTGCTCGGTTCGCCAGATTACCTGTAGCCTACTGGCAATCTGGATGGTAGCAGCCGAGACTGCGTTCCACTTCTCCACCGTTTGACACATCCGCTGGATAAGGGTATCCGGGGTTGTGTCCCAGCCACAGACGTCAAGCATTGCTCTTCTTTCGACGTCGAACCGATGACATACGAACAGTATGTGTTCGGCAGTTTCATCTACACCTGGGCAGTCCGGGCAGACTGGGACCTCCGCGTGCCCGAACCTGTGGAGGTACTGACGGAAACAGCCATGGCCTGACAGGAATTGTGTCAGGTGGAAGTGAACTTCCCCATGGGTTCTTCCCACCCAGCTCGATATGCTAGGTATCAGCCGGTGGGTCCACCTACCTTTCGAGGAGTTGTCCCACTCACGCTGCCATCTGGCGACCGAGGTCACCCTGGTGCGCTCGCGGGCTCCCCTATTTCCACGTAGCTCAAAGCACTCCTCATCTTCCCGAATGACCAGCCCGACTGGCATCATGCTCGCTATCACGCAGGATGCATCGTGTGATACCGTGCGGTAGGCAGATATCACTCTGAGGCACATCACGCGGTAGGTGCTCTCCAGTTTCTGTAGGTAACTGGTTACCCTCAGTGCTCTTGACCATGACGGGCCGCCGTACCTGAGGATAGATACGGCAACGCCTGCCAGTAACCTACGTCTACTGGCGCACACCTTTGAGCTGTTGGACATCATTCTCGATAGTGCCGCAACAGCAGTCGACGCTCTCTTGCACGTATAGTCGACATGGCTGCCGAAGGTCAGCTTGTCGTCTATAATGACTCCGAGAGACTTCAGACTTCGCTGTGAAGTGATCGCGACTTCTCCCACATGGATAACTGCATGTTGTGCCGACTTGCGGTTGTTGACGATAACTACCTCCGTCTTATGATGAGCGAGCTCCAGGCCTCTCGCGCTCATCCATTCCTCCACCGTGCTAATCGCGTGTTCTGCGGTTAGTTCTACCTCAGGAATTGACTCCCCGTAGACCTCCAAGGTTACGTCGTCGGCAAAGCCGACGATCTTGACCCCAGGAGGGAACTTCAGTCTCAGAACCCCGTCATACATGAGGTTCCATAGCACCGGGCCTAGGATCGAGCCCTGCGGGACTCCGGCGGTAATCGGAACCCTTTTCTGACCGGCATCGGTCTCGTATAGCAGTACGCGGTTTTGGAAGTAACTTTCCAGGATCCGGTACAGACCCACCGGTAGGCTAAGCCGGTGTAACGAGAGCGCGATGGCATCCCAGCTTGCGCTGTTGAATGCATTCTTCACGTCAAGTGTCACTAACGCACAGTATTGAATACCTCGCCTTTTTCGTTGGATCGCTATCTCGGCAGTATTTATCACTGAGTTGAGAGCGTCCACTGTGGACTTACCCTTCCGAAAGCCAAACTGGTTGCTTGACAGACCGTCCGTACCTTCCGCGTACGGGGTGAGCCTGTTGAGGATAATCCTCTCAAGCAGTTTGCCAGTCGTGTCTATCAGACAGATTGGTCTGTACGCCGATGGGTCGCCTGGCGGCTTCCCGGGCTTCGGCAACAGCACCAGTTTCTGCCTTTTCCATCTATCGGGGAAACGGCACTCGTCAAGGCATCTCTGCATAGCTAGCCTGAACATGTTCGGGTTCGCTATGATCGCTGCCTTAAGAGCGTTGTTCGGAACTCCATCCGGCCCTGGAGTTTTGTTCATTGCTAGGGATTTAGCCACTGCGAGTAGTTCTTCGTTCGTCACTGGAGCCACCATTTCGACCGTGCCCGCACTGTCTCGTAGTGCAGGTGGCCAGGGGCTTGTGGCTCGAGACGGGAAGAGTACTTCGATAATCGTTGCCAACCGGTCCGGAGACCGTTCTGGGGGTGAGGAGCCCCCTTTGGTCTTGGCCATCACAATCCGGTAGGCGTCACCCCACGGATTTGCGTTGGCACTCTCACACAGGTTGTCGAAACACGCTCTCTTGCTGCTTTTAATAGCCTTGTTAAGGGCTAATTTCGCAGCTCGAAACACTTCACGGCGGTTCTCTCTTGCATCCTCGGTGCGAGCTCTTTGCATCCTACGTCTAGCTCTGAGACAGGCTGACCGTAGAGCTGCAATCTCGGCACTCCACCAGTATACCGGGCATCTACCGTTTCTTGGCAGTGTTTTTCTCGGCATAGTGGCATCGCACGCGCGTGATAGAACAGCTACCAGCGCATCCCCGCTTAGACTGTCGGTGTTGGCCTCCAGTCCCAGGGCCGCGGTGAAAGCTTCGCTGTCGAAGTGATTGGACTTCCACCCGCGTACCTGACAGGGATCTCCCGCCCTCGGATGCTGCACACCATAGTTGATCTTAAAGCGGATTGCTAAATGATCACTATGGGTGTAGCCTTCGTCTACCCTCCATTCCATGCCTGGAGCCAGACTCGGGCTGGCAAAGGTCAAATCAATCCACGCCTCCACTCCGTTTCTACGGAATGTACTAGCGGAGCCATCATTAGCTAGCACAGTATCGAGTTTCGCAAACGCTTCCATTAGCGCTTGACCCCTGCTATTTGTACAGCGGCTGCCCCACTCCACTGCCCAAGCGTTGAAGTCTCCCGCTATTACTACCGGCTTCCGGCCCACGAGGTCCGACGAGAGCCTGTCGATCATCTGGTAGAACTGTTCTATTGGCCACCTTGGTGGGGCGTAGCAGCTGCAATAGAACACACCATTGATCTTGGCAATCGCCACACCCTCGGCGGAGGGGTGTATTACCTCTTGAACCGGGAACCTTCCCGTTGTACAGATTGCCACCATTCCAGACCCGTCCGACACCCAATTGCCGTTGCCGTCAGGGATGCTGTACGGGTCTGATAATAGGGCGACATCTGTCCTCGACTCCGAGACCGACTGCCACAGCAGCTGTTGGGCTGCTGCACAATGGTTAAGATTTAGCTGTGTGACTCTCACGGCTTCTTCTTATTTAACTCGCCGAAGGGACACGAAGGTCCGCCCATAGCATGTTTATGGGCTTGCTTCTTAGAGGTGCAGATAAGGCACTTATATGCCTTAGTGCACCCCCGCTCTTTATGCCCCTCCTCGCCGCATCGACGACATAGCTTACTCCTGTCTAGGCCTTTGCATTCGTAAGCTTTATGGCCGGATTCTAGGCACCGATAGCACCTGTCCACTGAAGGCAGCTGGGGTATACTAATAGGGCATACCGACCAGCCGATCTTCAGCTTCCCTTTCTCGGTTACCTTTTTGGCATCCGCATTCAGTAGCCTGAGGTAGGCTACTTGGGTGCCAGAGGGTCCGTCCCTCAATCGCACAGAGGCCCGCTCGATTGTGACGCCGCATTGCTCCTTGACGGCTGCGGCGACGTCTTCTGCGGTCGCGAACTCGTCCAAGTGTTTGCACTGGAGAGTTGTTTCCGCACCTAGCGACCTGATTTGGGCGCCCTCACCAAGGACCTCTTGGGCCAAGGCCTTGTATATTGCACTTGATTGTGCGCCTCGCTTCAACACCAGGAGCATCTCTCCCGTGTTGGTGCGTCTTACGCTACGCACATCCTGCCCAAGGGCCGAGAGGCTTTCGGCCGCTTTCATCGATTTAAGGACATCGGCGTATTTGTCCTTGTCGGTTTTTAACCACAAGGCTTCGCCTCTGTCCTTGGCCTTCCTCGCAGGCCGCGGTACCTCCGGTTTCGGTGCCGGCTTTTTCTTGGTAACCAGCGTCCAGGGGTTTGAGCCCCCCTGCCCCGGTCGTGCCGGGTTGCTGGTACCATCGCTCTCAACAGCGAGGTCACTCTCGCCCTCGCTTACCTCACCCAGGCGGCGTTTGACCTTGACGGTTGCACGCCGAGTGGTGTCGGTTTTGGCACCCTCTCCTGGCGACTTCCTAGGGCGCTTCGCATTCGATGCCGTCTTGCGATTGCCCTTTCCCTTTCCCTTCGAGGGGAACTCGGTCGCCGCTCCGATCGACGTGGCTGCTCCGTAGAAGGTAAAGGCCACTGTCTGTGAACCTCTATTAACCTTCTCTCTTTCCTATGGGAGGCCACTGTCTGGGTTTCTCTGTCGGGCCTCTCCCGACATTCCACCCTCTCAACATATGCCTGCTGTTCCTGTCTTGCGACACGAACAGCTTTCCGGAGCTCCAGAAGGCTCAACTTCAGCTCCTTGGCTATGTTCTGCTTTGCGCTAGCGAAGTCGATTATAGCATCGAGTTGCTTCGCTACTTTGCGCATCGCAGCTATTGGCCCCTCCGATGCATTGGTAGGGGTATTGCCTACCGCTGCTGGGGGGTCGCTGGTGCTTTCGAGTACAGCACTCATCGTTCCACTACTCTCCCCACGGGGGGGAGACCTCGCCAAACCACCTCTTGCGAAGGGGTTTGGCACCTCCGTCTGTTTATTTTTATTTTTATTTTGCTCCATGAAAAGTCCCACGAGTAGCGCGAGAAATATATGTCCGCCACGCCAGAGCTCCGCATTAGCGTGGTAAGGGACGCTTACTGTGGGGGTTGCCCAGGTACCCCACAGGCTCCGTTAACGATCGAGCATCTTTTTCACCCCCTCGATCACTCATCCCTCGGCACGGGTCGCTTCACGCCTTGGAATTGGGGTTATGCCCTACCTTGCTTTACGTGGTGATCTCGGCCCGGATCATCACAACCATCCTCCTTTACCAGGGCTTTGGACCTGTAGCTCTGGTTCTCAATAGTTCCATGTACGTATGTTATTACAGACATGCTACTATTGGGATCCGTCATTCGCTAGCGGAGTTTGTGTGTGTATGTGTGTGTATGTGTGTGTATGTGTGTGTATGTATGTATGTGCGTATGTGTCAAATAATGTCACTCATTTTTCTCAGAGATGGCTGGACCGATTTGCCCAAACTTAGTCTCAAATGAAAGGTGCA
>NC_080671.1:236476991-236506991 GCF_030247195.1 Topomyia yanbarensis | reverse complement strand
CTTAAAGTAGTTGTTCGCACGTCCCGACTTCTAGCGTGCTCAGCTACCATCGCCACGATCTCCTCGAATTCCTGCTCATGATCGAATTCACAGAGCCGGGCAATAGAACCAACTCGAGATATATATGATAAATCGGACTCTGTTGCCTTTTGTGTCATCAGTGCTAGCCTACGCCTTAGCAGCATAAGATCGGAACCTGATCCGAAATAAGATCTTAGGCGGTGTATTGCATTCGAAAACGGCTCTGTTGTCGAGTCCGGAGCGTCAGCTTGCGATTTTGTGTTTTTAAATATTTCCAGAAGGCGAGGACCGGCTTTCACTTTAAAAACGGTGTATTTGGTTTCTTCATCATCTATCCCAGCCAGTTTTAGAGAATTCGTCAGTAAAACTTTCCACATCTCGAATTGTTGCCGATGTATATCGTCATCATCCATCGGTTTACGCTCCGGGACATTGATTGATGCCACCGAAAGCTGGTTCATTGACGACAAAAATCTGGATTCTTCTATGGTGTGACCTGTCGTCATGCGCTGAGTGCTGCTAAAGCCATTATCTGCATCTGCATCTGCATTGAACTCAATAGCAGCGTCATCGGAATTGTTCCGGTTATTCCTGCCACTATCGCCAGCTTCAAGTTCTTTATTTCTCTTAAGGCTCCAGTTCATCAGCTAGTTTTTTTCAGAGCAGATTTTTTTTCTTTCTTCTGCCAACTCTCTTTCTAAATTTTTAGTTTTACTCTTCCTTTTAGACTTTCCTATATTATCTGCGAAAACGATAGGGGCAAAAAGACAAATAAATAATATTTCTTTGATTCTTGTAATTTTTTTAACAGATTTTAATATAAAAACCTATTTTAATCCACCTAGCGGTGCAATTGTGCCTTTCTCAATCATGAATCACGAGAATGTGTGCGTTGTTTATATTCATTTAAAACTTTTAAATGCATATATTACATTTTATTATTATACATCACATGACAACTATATACAGGAAAATAAATCATTATTCGATTTCTAAAATTTTGAAAAAGAAAAAACAGCCATGGTAATATTGAACTGAAAAAAACCTGTTTTAATCCACCTAGCGGTTCAATTGTGCCTTTCTCATTTCTCTAAACTATGGCACGGAGGCTTTTTATGTTCAACATAATCGTGGAAATGTCCATTACATTCTTAGTACACTTTGCACTTATACACAATGGCATGCCAGCCACGAACTTGATGAGCTACGTGTCGACGGTGAAACATTTGAAACAAAAAAATATACATACTCCATTAGCCTAATCAGCATTAGATCAATGTTATCTGCTTGCTAACTCATTTTGTCATGCGGGGCTGGGTATGTGAAGAGGGCGAAAGTCCCATGAACGAACGACTCCCCAGCTTAAATTGGTATGCTTTGTGATATTGTGGTGGTTTAAAGATGATGGGGTTGAAAGGGAGGAGTATGCGGGATGGATGGGGTGGTGGTCTGAGGGGTGATTTAAGGAGATTTTTAAAGGAGGGGCGCGAACAGTAGATGGGGGGTGTAACCCCTCTCCGAAAAACCATCAACTACGCCCCTGTTAAAATCCAGAAACCCTAAACGAGTCGAAAAAAAAATTTCGGGATTAAGTTGACGTTTTTCAGAGTGATTGCATAACCTTTCTATATGAGAAAGGCAAAAATGTGCCAAAATCCAAAAAAGTGAATCGTAGTCAAATTTTTTTTTTCGAGTTTGCATCAAATCTCGACGTTTCATGCACCTTGAACACATTTAGCATCAAAAATAAAAATTCTATTTTTAATTTTTCCTATAGTTTATATGAGAAATTTCTGTGTGACCGCACTCTAAAACCCGTAATTCCGGAACCAGAATTCCGATCGATCCAAAATTCAATAGCAGCCGATGGGAAGGTTGCACCTTTCATTTGAGACTAAGTTTGGGCAAATCGGTCCAGCCATCTCTGAGAAAAATGAGTGACATTATTTGACAAATACGCACACATACACACACATACACACACATACACACACACACACATACACACATACATACACATACATACATACACACATACAGACTTTTTCTGATCTCGACGAACTGAGTCGAATGGGATATGACACTCGGCCCTCCGGGCCGGGATTAGGTTGACGTTTTTCAGAGTGATTGCATAACCTTTCTATATGAGAAAGGCAAAAATGTGCCAAAATCCAAAAAAGTGAATCGTAGTCAAATTTTTTTTTTCGAGTTTGCATCAAATCTCGACGTTTCATGCACCTTGAACACATTTAGCATCAAAAATAAAAATTCTATTTTTAATTTTTCCTATAGTTTATATGAGAAATTTCTGTGTGACCGCACTCTAAAACCCGTAATTCCGGAACCAGAATTCCGATCGATCCAAAATTCAATAGCAGCCGATGGGAAGGTTGCACCTTTCATTTGAGACTAAGTTTGGGCAAATCGGTCCAGCCATCTCTGAGAAAAATGAGTGACATTATTTGACAAATACGCCCATACATACACACACATACACACACATACACACACACACATACACACACACATACACATACATACATACACACATACAGACTTTTTCCGATCTCGACGAACTGAGTCGAATGGGATATGACACTCGGCCCTCCGGGCCGGGATTAGGTTGACGTTTTTCAGAGTGATTGCATAACCTTTCTATATGAGAAAGGCAAAAATGTGCCAAAATCCAAAAAAGTGAATCGTAGTCAAATTTTTTTTTCGAGTTTGCATCAAATCTCGACGTTTCATGCACCTTGAACACATTTAGCATCAAAAATAAAAATTCTATTTTTAATTTTTCCTATAGTTTATATGAGAAATTTCTGTGTGACCGCACTCTAAAACCCGTAATTCCGGAACCAGAATTCCGATCGATCCAAAATTCAATAGCAGCCGATGGGAAGGTTGCACCTTTCATTTGAGACTAAGTTTGGGCAAATCGGTCTAGCCATCTCTGAGAAAAATGAGTGACATTATTTGACAAATACGCACATACATACACACACACATACACACACACATACACACACACACATACACACATACATACACATACATACATACACACATACAGACTTTTTCCGATCTCGACGAACTGAGTCGAATGGGATATGACACTCGGCCCTCCGGGCCGGGATTAGGTTGACGTTTTTCAGAGTGATTGCATAACCTTTCTATATGAGAAAGGCAAAAATGTGCCAAAATCCAAAAAAGTGAATCGTAGTCAAATTTTTTTTTCGAGTTTGCATCAAATCTCGACGTTTCATGCACCTTGAACACATTTAGCATCAAAAATAAAAATTCTATTTTTAATTTTTCCTATAGTTTATATGAGAAATTTCTGTGTGACCGCACTCTAAAACCCGTAATTCCGGAACCAGAATTCCGATCGATCCAAAATTCAATAGCAGCCGATGGGAAGGTTGCACCTTTCATTTGAGACTAAGTTTGGGCAAATCGGTCCAGCCATCTCTGAGAAAAATGAGTGACATTATTTGACACATACGCACATACATACACACACACATACACACACACATACACACACATACATACATACACACACATACAGACTTTTTCCGATCTCGACGAACTGAGTCGAATGGGATATGACACTCGGCCCTCCGGGCCGGGATTAGGTTGACGTTTTTCAGAGTGATTGCATAACCTTTCTATATGAGAAAGGCAAAAATGTGCCAAAATCCAAAAAAGTGAATCGTAGTCAAATTTTTTTTTCGAGTTTGCATCGAATCTCGACGTTTCATGCACCTTGAACACATTTAGCATCAAAAATAAAAATTCTATTTTTAATTTTTCCCATAGTTTATATGAGAAATTTCTGTGTGACCGCACTCTAAATCCGTAATTCCGGAACCAGAATTCCGATCGATCCAAAATTCAATAGCAGCCGATGGGAAGGTTGCACCTTTCATTTGAGACTAAGTTTGGGCAAATCGGTCCAGCCATCTCTGAGAAAAATGAGTGACATTATTTGACACATACGCACATACATACATACACACACATACACACACACATACACACACATACACACACATACACACATACACACACATACACACACACACATACAGACTTTTTCCGATCTCGACGAACTGAGTCGAATGGGATATGACACTCGGCCCTCCGGGCCGGGATTAGGTTGACGTTTTTCAGAGTGATTGCATAACCTTTCTATATGAGAAAGGCAAAAAGTGAATCGTAGTCAAATTTTTTTTTCGAGTTTGCATCAAATCTCGACGTTTCATGCACCTTGAACACATTTAGCATCAAAAATAAAAATTCTATTTTTAATTTTTCCTATAGTTTATATGAGAAATTTCTGTGTGACCGCACTCTAAAACCCGTAATTCCGGAACCAGAATTCCGATCGATCCAAAATTCAATAGCAGCCGATGGGAAGGTTGCACCTTTCATTTGAGACTAAGTTTGGGCAAATCGGTCCAGCCATCTCTGAGAAAAATGAGTGACATTATTTGACACATACGCACATACATACACACACACATACACACACACATACACACACACATACATACATACACACACACATACAGACTTTTTCCGATCTCGACGAACTGAGTCGAATGGGATATGACACTCGGCCCTCCGGGCCGGGATTAGGTTGACGTTTTTCAGAGTGATTGCATAACCTTTCTATATGAGAAAGGCAAAAATGTGCCAAAATCCAAAAAAGTGAATCGTAGTCAAATTTTTTTTTCGAGTTTGCATCAAATCTCGACGTTTCATGCACCTTGAACACATTTAGCATCAAAAATAAAAATTCTATTTTTAATTTTTCCTATAGTTTATATGAGAAATTTCTGTGTGACCGCACTCTAAAACCCGTAATTCCGGAACCAGAATTCCGATCGATCCAAAATTCAATAGCAGCCGATGGGAAGGTTGCACCTTTCATTTGAGACTAAGTTTGGGCAAATCGGTCCAGCCATCTCTGAGAAAAATGAGTGACATTATTTGACACATACGCACATACATACATACACACACACACACACATACACACACATACATACATACACACACACATACAGACTTTTTCCGATCTCGACGAAATGAGTCGAATGGGATATGACACTCGGCCCTCCGGGCCGGGATTAGGTTGACGTTTTTCAGAGTGATTGCATAACCTTTCTATATGAGAAAGGCAAAAATGTGCCAAAATCCAAAAAAGTGAATCGTAGTCAAATTTTTTTTTCGAGTTTGCATCGAATCTCGACGTTTCATGCACCTTGAACACATTTAGCATCAAAAATAAAAATTCTATTTTTAATTTTTCCTATAGTTTATATGAGAAATTTCTGTGTGACCGCACTCTAAAACTCGTAATTCCGGAACCAGAATTCCGATCGATCCAAAATTCAATAGCAGCCGATGGGAAGGTTGCACCTTTCATTTGAGACTAAGTTTGGGCAAATCGGTCCAGCCATCTCTGAGAAAAATGAGTGACATTATTTGACACATACGCACATACATACATACACACACATACACACACACATACACACACATACACACACACATACACACACATAACTCCGCTAGCGAATGACGGATCCCAATAGTAGCATGTCTGTAATAACATACGTACATGGAACTATTGAGAACCAGAGCTACAGGTCCAAAGCCCTGGTAAAGGAGGATGGTTGTGATGATCCGGGCCGAGATCACCACGTAAAGCAAGGTAGGGCATAACCCCAATTCCAAGGCGTGAAGCGACCCGTGCCGAGGGATGAGTGATCGAGGGGGTGAAAAAGATGCTCGATCGTTAACGGAGCCTGTGGGGTACCTGGGCAACCCCCACAGTAAGCGTCCCTTACCACGCTAATGCGGAGCTCTGGCGTGGCGGACATATATTTCTCGCGCTACTCGTGGGACTTTTCATGGAGCAAAATAAAAATAAAAATAAACAGACGGAGGTGCCAAACCCCTTCGCAAGAGGTGGTTTGGCGAGGTCTCCCCCCGTGGGGAGAGTAGTGGAACGATGAGTGCTGTACTCGAAAGCACCAGCGACCCCCCAGCAGCGGTAGGCAATACCCCTACCAATGCATCGGAGGGGCCAATAGCTGCGATGCGCAAAGTAGCGAAGCAACTCGATGCTATAATCGACTTCGCTAGCGCAAAGCAGAACATAGCCAAGGAGCTGAAGTTGAGCCTTCTGGAGCTCCGGAAAGCTGTTCGTGTCGCAAGACAGGAACAGCAGGCATATGTTGAGAGGGTGGAATGTCGGGAGAGGCCCGACAGAGAAACCCAGACAGTGGCCTCCCATAGGGAGGAAAGAGAGAAGGTTAATAGAGGTTCACAGACAGTGGCCTTTACCTTCTACGGAGCAGCCACGTCGATCGGAGCGGCGACCGAGTTCCCCTCGAAGGGAAAGGGAAAGGGCAATCGCAAGACGGCATCGAATGCGAAGCGCCCTAGGAAGTCGCCAGGAGAGGGTGCCAAAACCGACACCACTCGGCGTGCAACCGTCAAGGTCAAACGCCGCCTGGGTGAGGTAAGCGAGGGCGAGAGTGACCTCGCTGTTGAGAGCGATGGTACCAGCAACCCGGCACGACCGGGGCAGGGGGGCTCAAACCCCTGGACGCTGGTTACCAAGAAAAAGCCGGCACCGAAACCGGAGTTACCGCGGCCTGCGAGGAAGGCCAAGGACAGAGGCGAAGCCTTGTGGTTAAAAACCGACAAGGACAAATACGCCGATGTCCTTAAATCGATGAAAGCGGCCGAAAGCCTCTCGGCCCTTGGGCAGGATGTGCGTAGCGTAAGACGCACCAACACGGGAGAGATGCTCCTGGTGTTGAAGCGAGGCGCACAATCAAGTGCAATATACAAGGCCTTGGCCCAAGAGGTCCTTGGTGAGGGCGCCCAAATCAGGTCGCTAGGTGCGGAAACAACTCTCCAGTGCAAACACTTGGACGAGTTCGCGACCGCAGAAGACGTCGCCGCAGCCGTCAAGGAGCAATGCGGCGTCACAATCGAGCTGGCCTCTGTGCGATTGAGGGACGGACCCTCTGGCACCCAAGTAGCCTACCTCAGGCTACTGAATGCGGATGCCAAAAAGGTAACCGAGAAAGGGAAGCTGAAGATCGGCTGGTCGGTATGCCCTATTAGTATACCCCAGCCGCCTTCAGTGGACAGGTGCTATCGGTGCCTAGAATCCGGCCATAAAGCTTACGAATGCAAAGGCCTAGACAGGAGTAAGCTATGTCGTCGATGCGGCGAGGAGGGGCATAAAGAGCGGGGGTGCACTAAGGCATATAAGTGCCTTATCTGCACCTCTAAGAAGCAAGCCCATAAACATGCTATGGGCGGACCTTCGTGTCCCTTCGGCGAGTTAAATAAGAAGAAGCCGTGAGAGTCACACAGCTAAATCTTAACCATTGTGCAGCAGCCCAACAGCTGCTGTGGCAGTCGGTCTCGGAGTCGAGGACAGATGTCGCCCTATTATCAGACCCGTACAGCATCCCTGCCGGCAACGGCAATTGGGTGTCGGACGGGTCTGGAATGGTGGCAATCTGTACAACGGGAAGGTTCCCGGTTCAAGAGGTAATACACCCCTCCGCCGAGGGTGTGGCGATTGCCAAGATCAATGGTGTGTTCTATTGCAGCTGCTACGCCCCACCAAGGTGGCCAATAGAACAGTTCTACCAGATGATCGACAGGCTCTCGTCGGACCTCGTGGGCCGGAAGCCGGTAGTAATAGCGGGAGACTTCAACGCTTGGGCAGTGGAGTGGGGCAGCCGCTGTACAAATAGCAGGGGTCAAGCGCTAATGGAAGCGTTTGCGAAACTCGATACTGTGCTAGCTAATGATGGCTCCGCTAGTACATTCCGTAGAAACGGAGTGGAGGCGTGGATTGATTTGACCTTTGCCAGCCCGAGTCTGGCTCCAGGCATGGAATGGAGGGTAGACGAAGGCTACACCCATAGTGATCATTTAGCAATCCGCTTTAAGATCAACTATGGTGTGCAGCATCCGAGGGCGGGAGATCCCTGTCAGGTACGCGGGTGGAAGTTCAATCACTTCGACAGCGAAGCTTTCACCGCGGCCCTGGGACTGGAGGCCAACACCGACAGTCTAAGCGGGGATGCGCTGGTAGCTGTTCTATCACGCGCGTGCGACGCCACTATGCCGAGAAAAACACTGCCAAGAAACGGTAGATGCCCGGTATACTGGTGGAGTGCCGAGATTGCAGCTCTACGGTCAGCCTGTCTCAGAGCTAGACGTAGGATGCAAAGAGCTCGCACCGAGGATGCAAGAGAGAACCGCCGTGAAGTGTTTCGAGCTGCGAAATTAGCCCTTAACAAGGCTATTAAAAGCAGCAAGAGAGCGTGTTTCGACAACCTGTGTGAGAGTGCCAACGCGAATCCGTGGGGTGACGCCTACCGGATTGTGATGGCCAAGACCAAAGGGGGCTCCTCACCCCCAGAACGGTCTCCGGACCGGTTGGCAACGATTATCGAAGTACTCTTCCCGTCTCGAGCCACAAGCCCCTGGCCACCTGCACTACGAGACAGTGCGGGCACGGTCGAAATGGTGGCTCCAGTGACGAACGAAGAACTACTCGCAGTGGCTAAATCCCTAGCAATGAACAAAGCTCCAGGGCCGGATGGAGTCCCGAACAACGCTCTCAAGGCAGCGATCATAGCGAACCCGAACATGTTCAGGCTATGCAGAAATGCCTTGACGAGTGCCGTTTCCCCGATAGATGGAAAAGGCAGAAACTGGTGCTGTTGCCGAAGCCCGGGAAGCCGCCAGGCGACCCATCGGCGTACAGACCAATCTGTCTGATAGACAAAACTGGCAAACTGCTTGAGAGGATTATCCTCAACAGGCTCACCCCGTACGCGGAAGGTACGGACGGTCTGTCAAGCAACCAGTTTGGCTTTCGGAAGGGTAAGTCCACAGTGGACGCTCTCAACTCAGTGATAAATACTGCCGAGATAGCGATCCAACGAAAAAGGCGAGGTATTCAATACTGTGCGTTAGTGACACTTGACGTGAAGAATGCATTCAACAGCGCAAGCTGGGATGCCATCGCGCTCTCGTTACACCGGCTTAGCCTACCGGTGGGTCTGTACCGGATCCTGGAAAGTTACTTCCAAAACCGCGTACTGCTATACGAGACCGATGCCGGTCAGAAAAGGGTTCCGATTACCGCCGGAGTCCCGCAGGGCTCGATCCTAGGCCCGGTGCTATGGAACCTCATGTATGACGGGGTTCTGAGACTGAAGTTCCCTCCTGGGGTCAAGATCGTCGGCTTTGCCGACGACGTAACCTTGGAGGTCTACGGGGAGTCAATTCCTGAGGTAGAACTAACCGCAGAACACGCGATTAGCACGGTGGAGGAATGGATGAGCGCGAGAGGCCTGGAGCTCGCTCATCATAAGACGGAGGTAGTTATCGTCAACAACCGCAAGTCGGCACAACATGCAGTTATCCATGTGGGAGAAGTCGCGATCACTTCACAGCGAAGTCTGAAGTCTCTCGGAGTCATTATAGACGACAAGCTGACCTTCGGCAGCCATGTCGACTATACGTGCAAGAGAGCGTCGACTGCTGTTGCGGCACTATCGAGAATGATGTCCAACAGCTCAAAGGTGTGCGCCAGTAGACGTAGGTTACTGGCAGGCGTTGCCGTATCTATCCTCAGGTACGGCGGCCCGTCATGGTCAAGAGCACTGAGGGTAACCAGTTACCTACAGAAACTGGAGAGCACCTACCGCGTGATGTGCCTCAGAGTGATATCTGCCTACCGCACGGTATCACACGATGCATCCTGCGTGATAGCGAGCATGATGCCAGTCGGGCTGGTCATTCGGGAAGATGAGGAGTGCTTTGAGCTACGTGGAAATAGGGGAGCCCGCGAGCGCACCAGGGTGACCTCGGTCGCCAGATGGCAGCGTGAGTGGGACAACTCCTCGAAAGGTAGGTGGACCCACCGGCTGATACCTAGCATATCGAGCTGGGTGGGAAGAACCCATGGGGAAGTTCACTTCCACCTGACACAATTCCTGTCAGGCCATGGCTGTTTCCGTCAGTACCTCCACAGGTTCGGGCACGCGGAGGTCCCAGTCTGCCCGGACTGCCCAGGTGTAGATGAAACTGCCGAACACATACTGTTCGTATGTCATCGGTTCGACGTCGAAAGAAGAGCAATGCTTGACGTCTGTGGCTGGGACACAACCCCGGATACCCTTATCCAGCGGATGTGTCAAACGGTGGAGAAGTGGAACGCAGTCTCGGCTGCTACCATCCAGATTGCCAGTAGGCTACAGGTAATCTGGCGAACCGAGCAACAGACGGCGGGCACGGCTAACTAGTGATTGGTTAGCTGGAGCGAAAAAGGCCAAGCGCAAAATAAGAGAGTGAATGGTCTGTTCATGCCGAGGTAGGTTGGCGCAGCGAATGACAACCGCGTAAGGGGTAAACCCAGCCACCCCGAAGCAAGACAGAAGAGTGAGTGTATAGGCGTATAAGTGGACTGCCTCATGCCAAGACGGGAGGGTCGTAGCGTAGTATGTTGGAACTAAGCTATCGATGCCTCATGGCGTGGCAGAGGAGTGAAAGGGTGAGCATCCAAGTCAGTCTCACACTGCATGTTAAGGGTGAGCATAAAAGTCAGCCTCACAGGTTGGTAGCAAGCAAGGAATGAAAAAGGTGAGCACAAAAGTCAGCCTCGCATGGTATGTCAGAAGTGGGGCCTAAGAAAAATGTCCCACATGGGATGCCAGAGGGAGTGACAAAGGTACAATAGAGTGGCACGATTGAGAGTGAATCAGGTGATAGGGTGAGCACCCAAGTCAGCCTCACATGTATGGGTAGGGCGAGCACAAAAGTAAGCCTAGCAAGGAATGAGTAAGGTGAGCACACAAGTCAGCCTCGCATGGAACGTAAAAGGTGAGCACAAAAGTCAGCCTCATGTGGGAGTGTTTGAGAGTGAATCAAAGTGTGATTTAGAGAGCACCCAAGTAAGCCTCATACAGGATGTATGATCGCGTGAGTGAGAGTGAATGAGTACATTCAGTACAGCCATCCCCCCAGAAGTAATACCGAGAGGTAGTTCCTGGGAGGAATGATGGCGGAGCCCAATGGAGTTTAGTCGGTATTAACGGCTGGTCACCATTCGAGTCCGACACGCCCCCACTGCACCCCGTGTGGTAGATTGGACCCTACCGTTAGCACGTGTACTGGGCTAGGACATAAAGGTCTTCTCCATTGTAAAAAAAAAAAAAAAACACATACACACACACATACATACATACACACACATACAGACTTTTTCCGATCTCGACGAACTGAGTCGAATGGGATATGACACTCGGCCCTCCGGGCCGGGATTAGGTTGACGTTTTTCAGAGTGATTGCATAACCTTTCTATATGAGAAAGGCAAAAAGTGAATCGTAGTCAAATTTTTTTTTCGAGTTTGCATCAAATCTCGACGTTTCATGCACCTTGAACACATTTAGCATCAAAAATAAAAATTCTATTTTTAATTTTTCCTATAGTTTATATGAGAAATTTCTGTGTGACCGCACTCTAAAACCCGTAATTCCGGAACCAGAATTCCGATCGATCCAAAATTCAATAGCAGCCGATGGGAAGGTTGCACCTTTCATTTGAGACTAAGTTTGGGCAAATCGGTCCAGCCATCTCTGAGAAAAATGAGTGACATTATTTGACACATACGCACATACATACACACACACACACATACACACACATACACACACACATACATACATACACACACATACAGACTTTTTCCGATCTCGACGAACTGAGTCGAATGGGATATGACACTCGGCCCTCCGGGCCGGGATTAGGTTGACGTTTTTCAGAGTGATTGCATAACCTTTCTATATGAGAAAGGCAAAAATGTGCCAAAATCCAAAAAAGTGAATCGTAGTCAAATTTTTTTTCGAGTTTGCATCGAATCTCGACGTTTCATGCACCTTGAACACATTTAGCATCAAAAATAAAAATTCTATTTTTAATTTTTCCTATAGTTTATATGAGAAATTTCTGTGTGACCGCACTCTAAAACCCGTAATTCCGGAACCAGAATTCCGATCGATCCAAAATTCAATAGCAGCCGATGGGAAGGTTGCACCTTTCATTTGAGACTAAGTTTGGGCAAATCGGTCCAGCCATCTCTGATAAAAATGAGTGACATTATTTGACACATACGCACATACATACACACACATACACACACATACACACACACATACACACACATAACTCCGCTAGCGAATGACGGATCCCAATAGTAGCATGTCTGTAATAACATACGTACATGGAACTATTGAGATCCAGAGCTACAGGTCCAAAGCCCTGGTAAAGGAGGATGGTTGTGATGATCCGGGCCGAGATCACCACGTAAAGCAAGGTAGGGCATAACCCCAATTCCAAGGCGTGAAGCGACCCGTGCCGAGGGATGAGTGATCGAGGGGGTGAAAAAGATGCTCGATCGTTAACGGAGCCTGTGGGGTACCTGGGAAACCCCCACAGTAGGCGTCCCTTACCACGCTAATGCGGAGCTCTGGCGTGGCGGACATATATTTCTCGCGCTACTCGTGGGACTATACATGGAGGCAAATAAAAATAAAAATAAACAGACGGAGGTGCCAAATCCCTTCGCAAGAGGTGGTTTGGCGAGGTCTCCCCCCCGTGGGGAGAGTAGTGGAACGATGAGTGCTGCACTCGAAAGCACCAGTGACCCCCCAGCAGCGGTAGGCAATACCCCTACCAATGCATCGGAGGGGCCAATAGCTGCGATGCGCAAAGTAGCGAAGCAACTCGATGCTATAATCGACTTCGCTAGCGCAAAGCAGAACATAGCCAAGGAGTTGAAGTTGAGCCTTCTGGAGCTCCGGAAAGCTGTTCGTGTCGCAAGACAGGAACAGCAGGCATATGTTGAGAGGGTGGAATGTCGGGAGAGGCCCGACAGAGAAACCCAGACAGTGGCCTCCAATAGGGAGGAAAGAGAGAAGGTTAATAGAGGTTCACAGACAGTGGCCTTTACCTTCTACGGAGCAGCCACGTCGATCGGAGCGGCGACCGAGTTCCCCTCGAAGGGAAAGGGAAAGGGCAATCGCAAGACGGCATCGAATGCGAAGCGCCCTAGGAAGTCGCCAGGAGAGGGTGCCAAAACCGACACCACTCGGCGTGCAACCGTCAAGGTCAAACGCCGCCTGGGTGAGGTAAGCGAGGGCGAGAGTGACCTCGCTGTTGAGAGCGATGGTACCAGCAACCCGGCACGACCGGGGCAGGGGGGCTCAAACCCCTGGACGCTGGTTACCAAGAAAAAGCCGGCACCGAAACCGGAGGTACCGCGGCCTGCGAGGAAGGCCAAGGACAGAGGCGAAGCCTTGTGGTTAAAAACCGACAAGGACAAATACGCCGATGTCCTTAAATCGATGAAGGCGGCCGAAAGCCTCTCGGCCCTTGGGCAGGATGTGCGTAGCGTAAGACGCACCAACACGGGAGAGATGCTCCTGGTGCTGAAGCGAGGCGCACAATCAAGTGCAATATATAAGGCCTTGGCTCAAGAGGTCCTTGGCGAGGGCGCCCAAATCAGGTCGCTAGGTGCGGAAACAACTCTCCAGTGCAAGCACTTGGACGAGTTCGCGACCGCAGAAGACGTCGTCGCAGCCGTCAAGGAGCACTGCGGCGTCACAATCGAGCGGGCCTCTGTGCGATTGAGGGACGGACCCTCTGGCACCCAAGTAGCCTACCTCAGGCTACTGAATGCGGATGCCAAAAAGGTAACCGAGAAAGGGAAGCTGAAGATCGGCTGGTCGGTATGCCCTATTAGTATACCCCAGCCGCCTTCAGTGGACAGGTGCTATCGGTGCCTAGAATTCGGCCATAAAGCTTACGAATGCAAAGGCCTAGACAGGAGTAAGCTATGTCGTCGATGCGGCGAGGAGGGGCATAAAGAGCGGGGGTGCACTAAGGCATATAAGTGCCTTATCTGCACCTCTAAGAAGCAAGCCCATAAACATGCTATGGGCGGACCTTCGTGTCCCTTCGGCGAGTTAAATAAGAAGAAGCCGTGAGAGTCACACAGCTAAATCTTAACCATTGTGCAGCAGCCCAACAGCTGCTGTGGCAGTCGGTCTCGGAGTCGAGGACAGATGTCGCCCTATTATCAGACCCGTACAGCATCCCTGCCGGCAACGGCAATTGGGTGTCGGACGGGTCTGGAATGGTGGCAATCTGTACAACGGGAAGGTTCCCGGTTCTAGAGGTAATACACCCCTCCGCCGAGGGTGTGGCGATTGCCAAGATCAATGGTGTGTTCTATTGCAGCTGCTACGCCCCACCAAGGTGGCCAATAGAACAGTTCTACCAGATGATCGACAGGCTCTCGTCGGACCTCGTGGGCCGGAAACCGGTAGTAATAGGGGGAGACTTCAACGCTTGGGCAGTGGAGTGGGGCAGCCGCTGTACAAATAGCAGGGGTCAAGCGCTAATGGAAGCGTTTGCGAAACTCGATACTGTGCTAGCTAATGATGGCTCCGCTAGTACATTCCGTAGAAACGGAGTGGAGGCGTGGATTGATTTGACCTTTGCCAGCCCGAGTCTGGCTCCAGGCATGGAATGGAGGGTAGACGAAGGCTACACCCATAGTGATCATTTAGCAATCCGCTTTAAGATCAACTATGGTGTGCAGCATCCGAGGGCGGGAGATCCCTGTCAGGTACGCGGGTGGAAGTCCAATCACTTCGACAGCGAAGCTTTCACCGCGGCCCTGGGACTGGAGGCCAACACCGACAGTCTAAGCGGGGATGCGCTGGTAGCTGTTCTATCACGCGCGTGCGACGCCACTATGCCGAGAAAAACACTGCCAAGAAACGGTAGATGCCCGGTATACTGGTGGAGTGCCGAGATTGCAGCTCTACGGTCAGCCTGCCTCAGAGCTAGACGTAGGATGCAAAGAGCTCGCACCGAGGATGCAAGAGAGAACCGCCGTGAAGTGTTTCGAGCTGCGAAATTAGCCCTTAACAAGGCTATTAAAAGCAGCAAGAGAGCGTGTTTCGACAACCTGTGTGAGAGTGCCAACGCGAATCCGTGGGGTGACGCCTACCGGATTGTGATGGCCAAGACCAAAGGGGGCTCCCCACCCCCAGAACGGTCTCCGGACCGGTTGGCAACGATTATCGAAGTACTCTTCCCGTCTCGAGCCACAAGCCCCTGGCCACCTGCACTACGAGACAGTGCGGGCACGGTCGAAATGGTGGCTCCAGTGACGAACGAAGAACTACTCGCAGTGGCTAAATCCCTAGCAATGAACAAAGCTCCAGGGCCGGATGGAGTTCCGAACAACGCTCTCAAGGCAGCGATCATAGCGAACCCGAACATGTTCAGGCTAGCTATTCAGAGATGTCTTGACGAGTGCCGTTTCCCCGATAGATGGAAAAGGCAGAAACTGGTGCTGTTGCCGAAGCCCGGGAAGCCGCCAGGCGACCCATCGGCGTACAGACCAATCTGCCTGATAGACACGACTGGCAAACTGCTTGAGAGGATCATCCTCAACAGGCTCACCCCGTACGCGGAAGGTACGGACGGTCTGTCAAGCAACCAGTTTGGCTTTCGGAAGGGTAAGTCCACAGTGGACGCTCTCAACTCAGTGATAAATACTGCCGAGATAGCGATCCAACGAAAAAGGCGAGGTATTCGATACTGTGCGTTAGTGACACTTGACGTGAAGAACGCATTCAACAGCGCAAGCTGGGATGCCATCGCGCTCTCGTTACACCGGCTTAGCCTACCGGTGGGTCTGTACCGGATCCTGGAAAGTTACTTCCAAAACCGCGTACTGATATACGAGACCGATGCCGGTCAGAAAAGGGTTCCGATTACCGCCGGAGTCCCGCAGGGCTCGATCCTAGGCCCGGTGCTATGGAACCTCATGTATGACGGGGTTCTGAGACTGAAGTTCCCTCCTGGGGTCAAGATCGTCGGCTTTGCCGACGACGTAACCTTGGAGGTGTACGGGGAGTCAATTCCTGAGGTAGAACTAACCGCAGAACACGCGATTAGCACGGTGGAGGAATGGATGAGCGCGAGAGGCCTGGAGCTCGCTCATCATAAGACGGAGGTAGTTATCGTCAACAACCGCAAGTCGGCACAACATGCAGTTATCCATGTGGGAGAAGTCGCGATCACTTCACAGCGAAGTCTGAAGTCTCTCGGAGTCATTATAGACGACAAGCTGACCTTCGGCAGCCATGTCGACTATACGTGCAAGAGAGCGTCGACTGCTGTTGCGGCACTATCGAGAATGATGTCCAACAGCTCAAAGGTGTGCGCCAGTAGACGTAGGTTACTGGCAGGCGTTGCCGTATCTATCCTCAGGTACGGCGGCCCGTCATGGTCAAGAGCACTGAGGGTAACCAGTTACCTACAGAAACTGGAGAGCACCTACCGCGTGATGTGCCTCAGAGTGATATCTGCCTACCACACGGTATCACACGATGCATCCTGCGTGATAGCGAGCATGATGCCAGTCGGGCTGGTCATTCGGGAAGATGAGGAGTGCTTTGAGCTACGTGGAAATAGGGGAGCCCGCGAGCGCACCAGGGTGACCTCGGTCGCCAGATGGCAGCGTGAGTGGGACAACTCCTCGAAAGGTAGGTGGACCCACCGGCTGATACCTAGCATATCGAGCTGGGTGGGAAGACCCCATGGGGAAGTTCACTTCCACCTGACACAATTCCTGTCAGGCCATGGCTGTTTCCGTCAGTACCTCCACAGGTTCGGGCACGCGGAGGTCCCAGTCTGCCCGGACTGCCCAGGTGTAGATGAAACTGCCGAACACATACTGTTCGTATGTCATCGGTTCGACGTCGAAAGAAGAGCAATGCTTGACGTCTGTGGCTGGGACACAACCCCGGATACCCTTATCCAGCGGATGTGTCAAACGGTGGAGAAGTGGAACGCAGTCTCGGCTGCTACCATCCAGATTGCCAGTAGGCTACAGGTAATCTGGCGAACCGAGCAACAGACGGCGGGCACGGCTAACTAGTGATTGGTTAGTTGGAGCGAAAAAGGCCAAGCGCAAAATAAGAGAGTGAATGGTCTGTTCATGCCGAGGTAGGTTGGCGCAGCGAATGGCAACCGCGTAAGGGGTAAACCCAGCCACCCCGAAGCAAGACAGAAGAGTGAGTGTATAGGCGTATAAGTGGACTGCCTCATGCCAAGACGGGAGGGTCGTAGCGTAGTATGTTGGAACTAAGCTATCGATGCCTCATGGCGTGGCAGAGGAGTGAAAGGGTGAGCATCCAAGTCAGTCTCACACTGCATGTTAAGGGTGAGCATAAAAGTCAGCCTCACAGGTTGGTAGAGGCTAGCACAAAAGTCAGCCTAGCAAGGAATGAAAAAGGTGAGCACAAAAGTCAGCCTCGCATGGTATGTCAGAAGTGGGGCCTAAGGAAAATGTCCCACATGGGATGCCAGAGGGAGTGACAAAGGTACAATAGAGTGGCACGATTGAGAGTGAATCAGGTGATAGGGTGAGCACCCAAGTCAGCCTCACATGTATGGGTAGGGCGAGCACAAAAGTAAGCCTAGCAAGGAATGAGTAAGGTGAGCAAACAAGTCAGCCTCGCATGGAACGTAAAAGGTGAGCACAAAAGTCAGCCTCATGTGGGAGTGTTTGAGAGTGAATCAAAGTGTGATTGAGAGAGCACCCAAGTAAGCCTCATACAGGATGTATGATAGCGTGAGTGAGAGTGAATGAGTACATTTAGTACAGCCATCCCCCCAGAAGTAATACCGAGAGGTAGTTCCTGGGAGGAATGATGGCGGAGCCCAATGGAGTTTAGTCGGTATTAATGGCTGGTCACCATTCGAGTCCGACACGCCCCCAGTGCACCCCGTGTGGTAGATTGGACCCTACCGTTAGCACGTGTACTGGGCTAGGACATAAAGGTCTTCTCCATTGTAAAAAAAAAAAAAAAAACACATACACACACATACATACATACACACACACATACAGACTTTTTCCGATCTCGACGAACTGAGTCGAATGGGATATGACACTCGGCCCTCCGGGCCGGGATTAGGTTGACGTTTTTCAGAGTGATTGAATAACCTTTCTATATGAGAAAGGCAAAAATGGGCCAAAATCCAAAAAAGTGAATCGTAGTCAAATTTTTTTTTCGAGTTTGCATCAAATCTCGACGTTTCATGCACCTTGAACACATTTAGCATCAAAAATAAAAATTCTATTTTTAATTTTTCCTATAGTTTATATGAGATATTTCTGTGTGACCGCACTCTAAAACCCGTAATTCCGGAATCAGAATTCCGATCGATCCAAAATTCAATAGCAGCCGATGGGAAGGTTGCACCTTTCATTTGAGACTAAGTTTGGGCAAATCGGTCCAGCCATCTCTGAGAAAAATGAGTGACATTATTTGACACATACGCACATACATACATACACACACATACACACACATACATACATACACACACACATACAGACTTTTTCCGATCTCGACGAACTGAGTCGAATGGGATATGACACTCGGCCCTCCGGGCCGGGATTAGGTTGACGTTTTTCAGAGTGATTGCATAACCTTTCTATATGAGAAAGGCAAAAATGTGCCAAAATCCAAAAAAGTGAATCGTAGTCAAATTTTTTTTTTTCGAGTTTGCATCAAATCTCGACGTTTCATGCACCTTGAACACATTTAGCATCAAAAATAAAAATTCTATTTTTAATTTTTCCTATAGTTTATATGAGAAATTTCTGTGTGACCGCACTCTAAAACCCGTAATTCCGGAACCAGAATTCCGATCGATCCAAAATTCAATAGCAGCCGATGGGAAGGTTGCACGTTTCATTTGAGACTAAGTTTGGGCAAATCGGTCCAGCCATCTCTGAGAAAAATGAGTGATATTATTTGACACATACGCACATACATACACACACACATGCACACACATACACACACACATACACACACACATACATACATACACACACATACAGACTTTTTTCGATCTCGACGAACTGAGTCGAATGGGATATGACACTCGGCCCTCCGGGCCGGGATTAGGTTGACGTTTTTCAGAGTGATTGCATAACCTTTCTATATGAGAAAGGCAGCCATCTCTGAGAAAAATTACATTATTTGACACATACGCACATACATACATACACACACATACACACACATACACACACATACACACACATACACACACATACATACATACACACACATACAGACTTTTTCCGATCTCGACGAACTGAGTCGAATAGGATATGACACTCGGCCCTCCGGGCCGGGATTAGGTTGACGTTTTTCAGAGTGATTGCATAACCTTTCTATATGAGAAAGGCAAAAATGTGCCAAAATCCAAAAAAGTGAATCGTAGTCAATTTTTTTTTCGAGTTTGCATCAAATCTCGACGTTTCATGCACCTTGAACACATTTAGCATCAAAAATAAAAATTCTATTTTTAATTTTTCCTATAGTTTATATGAGATATTTCTGTGTGACCGCACTCTAAAACCCGTAACTCCGGAACCAGAATTCCGATCGATCCAAAATTCAATAGCAGCCGATGGGAAGGTTGCACCTTTCATTTGAGACTAAGTTTGGGCAAATCGGTCCAGCCATCTCTGAGAAAAATGAGTGACATTATTTGACACATACGCACATACATACACACACACATACACACACACATACACACACATACACACACATACATACATACACACACACATACAGACTTTTTCCGATCTCGACGAACTGAGTCGAATGGGATATGACACTCGGCCCTCCGGGCCGGGATTAGGTTGACGTTTTTCAGAGTGATTGCATAACCTTTCTATATGAGAAAGGCAAAAATGTGCCAAAATCCAAAAAAGTGAATCGTAGTCAAATTTTTTTTTCGAGTTTGCATCAAATCTCGACGTTTCATGCACCTTGAACACATTTAGCATCAAAAATAAAAATTCTATTTTTAATTTTTCCTATAGTTTATATGAGAAATTTCTGTGTGACCGCACTCTAAAACCCGTAATTCCGGAACCAGAATTCCGATCGATCCAAAATTCAATAGCAGCCGATGGGAAGGTTGCACCTTTCATTTGAGACTAAGTTTGGGCAAATCGGTCCAGCCATCTCTGAGAAAAATGAGTGACACACATACATACATACACACACACATACAGACTTTTTCCGATCTCGACGAACTGAGTCGAATGGGATATGACACTCGGCCCTCCGGGCCGGGATTAGGTTGACGTTTTTCAGAGTGATTGCATAACCTTTCTATATGAGAAAGGCAAAAAGTGAATCGTAGTCAAATTTTTTTTTCGAGTTTGCATCAAATCTCGACGTTTCATGCACCTTGAACACATTTAGCATCAACAATAAAAATTCTATTTTTAATTTTTCCTATAGTTTATATGAGAAATTTCTGTGTGACCGCACTCTAAAACCCGTAATTCCGGAACCAGAATTCCGATCGATCCAAAATTCAATAGCAGCCGATGGGAAGGTTGCACCTTTCATTTGAGACTAAGTTTGGGCAAATCGGTCCAGCCATCTCTGAGAAAAATGAGTGACATTATTTGACACATACGCACATACATACACACACATACACACACATACACACACACATACACACACATACATACATACACACACACATACAGACTTTTTCCGATCTCGACGAACTGAGTCGAATGGGATATGACACTCGGCCCTCCGGGCCGGGATTAGGTTGACGTTTTTCAGAGTGATTGCATAACCTTTCTATATGAGAAAGGCAAAAATGTGCCAAAATCCAAAAAAGTGAATCGTAGTCAAATTTTTTTTTCGAGTTTGCATCAAATCTCGACGTTTCATGCACCTTGAACACATTTAGCATCAAAAATAAAAATTCTATTTTTAATTTTTCCTATAGTTTATATGAGAAATTTCTGTGTGACCGCACTCTAAAACCCGTAATTCCGGAACCAGAATTCCGATCGATCCAAAATTCAATAGCAGCCGATGGGAAGGTTACACCTTTCATTTGAGACTAAGTTTGGGCAAATCGGTCCAGCCATCTCTGAGAAAAATTACATTATTTGACACATGCGCACATACATACACACACACACATACACACACATACACACACACATACATACATACACACACATACAGACTTTTTCCGATCTCGACGAACTGAGTCGAATGAGATATGACACTCGGCCCTCCGGGCCGGGATTAGGTTGACGTTTTTCAGAGTGATTGCATAACCTTTCTATATGAGAAAGGCAAAAATGTGCCAAAATCCAAAAAAGTGAATCGTAGTCAATTTTTTTTTTCGAGTTTGCATCAAATCTCGACGTTTCATGCACCTTGAACACATTTAGCATCAAAAATAAAAATTCTATTTTTAATTTTTCCTATAGTTTATATGAGATATTTCTGTGTGACCGCACTCTAAAACCCGTAACTCCGGAACCAGAATTCCGATCGATCCAAAATTCAATAGCAGCCGATGGGAAGGTTGCACCTTTCATTTGAGACTAAGTTTGGGCAAATCGGTCCAGCCATCTCTGAGAAAAATGAGTGACATTATTTGACACATACGCACATACATACACACACATACACACACACATACACACACACATACATACATACACACACACATACAGACTTTTTCCGATCTCGACGAACTGAGTCGAATGGGATATGACACTCGGCCCTCCGGGCCGGGATTAGGTTGACGTTTTTCAGAGTGATTGCATAACCTTTCTATATGAGAAAGGCAAAAATGTGCCAAAATCCAAAAAAGTGAATCGTAGTCAAATTTTTTTTTCGAGTTTGCATCAAATCTCGACGTTTCATGCACCTTGAACACATTTAGCATCAAAAATAAAAATTCTATTTTTAATTTTTCCTATAGTTTATATGAGATATTTCTGTGTGACCGCACTCTAAAACCCGTAACTCCGGAACCAGAATTCCGATCGATCCAAAATTCAATAGCAGCCGATGGGAAGGTTGCACCTTTCATTTGAGACTAAGTTTGGGCAAATCGGTCCAGCCATCTCTGAGAAAAATGAGTGACATTATTTGACACATACGCACATACATACACACACACATACACACACATACACACACACATACACACACACATACATACATACACACACATACAGACTTTTTCCGATCTCGACGAACTGAGTCGAATGGGATATGACACTCGGCCCTCCGGGCCGGGATTAGGTTGACGTTTTTCAGAGTGATTGCATAACCTTTCTATATGAGAAAGGCAAAAATGTGCCAAAATCCAAAAAAGTGAATCGTAGTCAAATTTTTTTTTTCGAGTTTGCATCAAATCTCGACGTTTCATGCACCTTGAACACATTTAGCATCAAAAATAAAAATTCTATTTTTAATTTTTCCTATAGTTTATATGAGAAATTTCTGTGTGACCGCACTCTAAAACCCGTAATTCCGGAACCAGAATTCCGATCGATCCAAAATTCAATAGCAGCCGATGGGAAGGTTACACCTTTCATTTGAGACTAAGTTTGGGCAAATCGGTCCAGCCATCTCTGAGAAAAATTACATTATTTGACACATACGCACATACATACACACACACACATACACTCACATACACACACACATACATACATACACACACATACAGACTTTTTCCGATCTCGACGAACTGAGTCGAATGGGATATGACACTCGGCCCTCCGGGCCGGGATTAGGTTGACGTTTTTCAGAGTGATTGCATAACCTTTCTATATGAGAAAGGCAAAAATGTGCCAAAATCCAAAAAAGTGAATCGTAGTCAATTTTTTTTTTCGAGTTTGCATCAAATCTCGACGTTTCATGCACCTTGAACACATTTAGCATCAAAAATAAAAATTCTATTTTTAATTTTTCCTATAGTTTATATGAGATATTTCTGTGTGACCGCACTCTAAAACCCGTAACTCCGGAACCAGAATTCCGATCGATCCAAAATTCAATAGCAGCCGATGGGAAGGTTGCACCTTTCATTTGAGACTAAGTTTGGGCAAATCGGTCCAGCCATCTCTGAGAAAAATGAGTGACATTATTTGACACATACGCACATACATACACACACACACATACACACACACATACACACACACATACATACATACACACACACATACAGACTTTTTCCGATCTCGACGAACTGAGTCGAATGGGATATGACACTCGGCCCTCCGGGCCGGGATTAGGTTGACGTTTTTCAGAGTGATTGCATAACCTTTCTATATGAGAAAGGCAAAAATGTGCCAAAATCCAAAAAAGTGAATCGTAGTCAAATTTTTTTTTCGAGTTTGCATCAAATCTCGACGTTTCATGCACCTTGAACACATTTAGCATCAAAAATAAAAATTCTATTTTTAATTTTTCCTATAGTTTATATGAGAAATTTCTGTGTGACCGCACTCTAAAACCCGTAATTCCGGAACCAGAATTCCGATCGATCCAAAATTCAATAGCAGCCGATGGGAAGGTTGCACCTTTCATTTGAGACTAAGTTTGGGCAAATCGGTCCAGCCATCTCTGAGAAAAATGAGTGACATTATTTGACACATACGCACATACATACACACACACACACATACACACACATACATACATACACACACATACAGACTTTTTCCGATCTCGACGAACTGAGTCGAATGGGATATGACACTCGGCCCTCCGGGCCGGGATTAGGTTGACGTTTTTCAGAGTGATTGCATAACCTTTCTATATGAGAAAGGCAAAAAGTGAATCGTAGTCAAATTTTTTTTTCGAGTTTGCATCAAATCTCGACGTTTCATGCACCTTGAACACATTTAGCATCAAAAATAAAAATTCTATTTTTAATTTTTCCTATAGTTTATATGAGAAATTTCTGTGTGACCGCACTCTAAAACCCGTAATTCCGGAACCAGAATTCCGATCGATCCAAAATTCAATAGCAGCCGATGGGAAGGTTGCACCTTTCATTTGAGACTAAGTTTGGGCAAATCGGTCCAGCCATCTCTGAGAAAAATGAGTGATATTATTTGACACATACGCACATACATACATACACACACACACACACACATGCACACACATACACACACATACATACATACACACACACATACAGACTTTTTCCGATCTCGACGAACTGAGTCGAATGGGATATGACACTCGGCCCTCCGGGTCGGGATTAGGTTGACGTTTTTCAGAGTGATTGCATAACCTTTCTATATGAGAAAGGCAAAAAGTGAATCGTAGTCACAAATCCCCGACTATGTACGGGGAACGTGCCATTTGAGCCAATATATTTTGATTCATGCACCTTGAACACATTTAGCATCAAAAATAAAAATTCTATTTTTAATTTTTCCTATAGTTTATATGAGAAATTTCTGTGTGACCGCACTCTAAAACCCGTAATTCCGGAACCAGAATTCGGATCGATCCAAAATTACATACATACATACACACACATACAGACTTTTTCCGATCTCGACGAACTGAGTCGAATGGGATATGACACTCGGCCCTCCGGGCCGGGATTAGGTTGACGTTTTTCAGAGTGATTGCATAACCTTTCTATATGAGAAAGGCAAAAATGTGCCAAAATCCAAAAAAGTGAATCGTAGTCAATTTTTTTTTTCGAGTTTGCATCAAATCTCGACGTTTCATGCACCTTGAACACATTTAGCATCAAAAATAAAAATTCTATTTTTAATTTTTCCTATAGTTTATATGAGATATTTCTGTGTGACCGCACTCTAAAACCCGTAACTCCGGAACCAGAATTCCGATCGATCCAAAATTCAATAGCAGCCGATGGGAAGGTTGCACCTTTCATTTGAGACTAAGTTTGGGCAAATCGGTCCAGCCATCTCTAAGAAAAATGAGTGACATTATTTGACACATACGCACATACATACACACACATACACACACACATACATACACACACACATACAGATATTTTCCGATCTCGACAAACTGAGTCGAATGGGATATGACACTCGGCCCTCCGTGCCGGGATTAGGTTGACGTTTTTCAGAGTGATTGCATAACCTTTCTATATGAGAAAGGCAAAAATGTGCCAAAATCCAAAAAAGTGAATCGTAGTCAAATTTTTTTTTTCGAGTTTGCATCAAATCTCGACGTTTCATGCACCTTGAACACATTTAGCATCAAAAATAAAAATTCTATTTTTAATTTTTCCTATAGTTTATATGAGAAATTTCTGTGTGACCGCACTCTAAAACCCGTAATTCCGGAACCAGAATTCCGATCGATCCAAAATTCAATAGCAGCGGATGGGAAGGTTGCACCTTTCATTTGAGACTAAGTTTGGGCAAATCGGTCCAGCCATCTCTGAGAAAAATGAGTGACATTATTTGACACATACGCACATACATACACACACATACACACACATACACACACACATACACACACATACATACATACACACACACATACAGACTTTTTCCGATCTCGACGAACTGAGTCGAATGGGATATGACACTCGGCCCTCCGGGCCGGGATTAGGTTGACGTTTTTCAGAGTGATTGCATAACCTTTCTATATGAGAAAGGCAAAAATGTGCCAAAATCCAAAAAAGTGAATCGTAGTCAAATTTTTTTTTCGAGTTTGCATCAAATCTCGACGTTTCATGCACCTTGAACACATTTAGCATCAAAAATAAAAATTCTATTTTTAATTTTTCCTATAGTTTATATGAGAAATTTCTGTGTGACCGCACTCTAAAACCCGTAATTCCGGAACCAGAATTCCGATCGATCCAAAATTCAATAGCAGCCGATGGGAAGGTTACACCTTTCATTTGAGACTAAGTTTGGGCAAATCGGTCCAGCCATCTCTGAGAAAAATTACATTATTTGACACATGCGCACATACATACACACACACACATACACACACATACACACACACATACATACATACACACACATACAGACTTTTTCCGATCTCGACGAACTGAGTCGAATGAGATATGACACTCGGCCCTCCGGGCCGGGATTAGGTTGACGTTTTTCAGAGTGATTGCATAACCTTTCTATATGAGAAAGGCAAAAATGTGCCAAAATCCAAAAAAGTGAATCGTAGTCAATTTTTTTTTTCGAGTTTGCATCAAATCTCGACGTTTCATGCACCTTGAACACATTTAGCATCAAAAATAAAAATTCTATTTTTAATTTTTCCTATAGTTTATATGAGATATTTCTGTGTGACCGCACTCTAAAACCCGTAACTCCGGAACCAGAATTCCGATCGATCCAAAATTCAATAGCAGCCGATGGGAAGGTTGCACCTTTCATTTGAGACTAAGTTTGGGCAAATCGGTCCAGCCATCTCTGAGAAAAATGAGTGACATTATTTGACACATACGCACATACATACACACACATACACACACACATACACACACACACACACATACAGACTTTTTCCGATCTCGACGAACTGAGTCGAATGGGATATGACACTCGGCCCTCCGGGCCGGGATTAGGTTGACGTTTTTCAGAGTGATTGCATAACCTTTCTATATGAGAAAGGCAAAAATGTGCCAAAATCCAAAAAAGTGAATCGTAGTCAAATTTTTTTTTCGAGTTTGCATCAAATCTCGACGTTTCATGCACCTTGAACACATTTAGCATCAAAAATAAAAATTCTATTTTTAATTTTTCCTATAGTTTATATGAGAAATTTCTGTGTGACCGCACTCTAAAACCCGTAATTCCGGAACCAGAATTCCGATCGATCCAAAATTCAATAGCAGCCGATGGGAAGGTTGCACCTTTCATTTGAGACTAAGTTTGGGCAAATCGGTCCAGCCATCTCTGAGAAAAATGAGTGACATTATTTGACACATACGCACATACATACACACACACATACACACACATACACACACACATACACACACACATACATACATACACACACATACAGACTTTTTCCGATCTCGACGAACTGAGTCGAATGGGATATGACACTCGGCCCTCCGGGCCGGGATTAGGTTGACGTTTTTCAGAGTGATTGCATAACCTTTCTATATGAGAAAGGCAAAAATGTGCCAAAATCCAAAAAAGTGAATCGTAGTCAAATTTTTTTTTCGAGTTTGCATCAAATCTCGACGTTTCATGCACCTTGAACACATTTAGCATCAAAAATAAAAATTCTATTTTTAATTTTTCCTATAGTTTATATGAGAAATTTCTGTGTGACCGCACTCTAAAACCCGTAATTCCGGAACCAGAATTCCGATCGATCCAAAATTCAATAGCAGCCGATGGGAAGGTTACACCTTTCATTTGAGACTAAGTTTGGGCAAATCGGTCCAGCCATCTCTGAGAAAAATTACATTATTTGACACATACGCACATACATACACACACACACATACACTCACATACACACACACATACATACATACACACACATACAGACTTTTTCCGATCTCGACGAACTGAGTCGAATGGGATATGACACTCGGCCCTCCGGGCCGGGATTAGGTTGACGTTTTTCAGAGTGATTGCATAACCTTTCTATATGAGAAAGGCAAAAATGTGCCAAAATCCAAAAAAGTGAATCGTAGTCAATTTTTTTTTTCGAGTTTGCATCAAATCTCGACGTTTCATGCACCTTGAACACATTTAGCATCAAAAATAAAAATTCTATTTTTAATTTTTCCTATAGTTTATATGAGATATTTCTGTGTGACCGCACTCTAAAACCCGTAACTCCGGAACCAGAATTCCGATCGATCCAAAATTCAATAGCAGCCGATGGGAAGGTTGCACCTTTCATTTGAGACTAAGTTTGGGCAAATCGGTCCAGCCATCTCTGAGAAAAATGAGTGACATTATTTGACACATACGCACATACATACACACACACACATACACACACACATACACACACACATACATACATACACACACACATACAGACTTTTTCCGATCTCGACGAACTGAGTCGAATGGGATATGACACTCGGCCCTCCGGGCCGGGATTAGGTTGACGTTTTTCAGAGTGATTGCATAACCTTTCTATATGAGAAAGGCAAAAATGTGCCAAAATCCAAAAAAGTGAATCGTAGTCAAATTTTTTTTTCGAGTTTGCATCAAATCTCGACGTTTCATGCACCTTGAACACATTTAGCATCAAAAATAAAAATTCTATTTTTAATTTTTCCTATAGTTTATATGAGAAATTTCTGTGTGACCGCACTCTAAAACCCGTAATTCCGGAACCAGAATTCCGATCGATCCAAAATTCAATAGCAGCCGATGGGAAGGTTGCACCTTTCATTTGAGACTAAGTTTGGGCAAATCGGTCCAGCCATCTCTGAGAAAAATGAGTGACATTATTTGACACATACGCACATACATACACACACACACATACACACACATACATACATACACACACATACAGACTTTTTCCGATCTCGACGAACTGAGTCGAATGGGATATGACACTCGGCCCTCCGGGCCGGGATTAGGTTGACGTTTTTCAGAGTGATTGCATAACCTTTCTATATGAGAAAGGCAAAAAGTGAATCGTAGTCAAATTTTTTTTTCGAGTTTGCATCAAATCTCGACGTTTCATGCACCTTGAACACATTTAGCATCAAAAATAAAAATTCTATTTTTAATTTTTCCTATAGTTTATATGAGAAATTTCTGTGTGACCGCACTCTAAAACCCGTAATTCCGGAACCAGAATTCCGATCGATCCAAAATTCAATAGCAGCCGATGGGAAGGTTGCACCTTTCATTTGAGACTAAGTTTGGGCAAATCGGTCCAGCCATCTCTGAGAAAAATGAGTGACATTATTTGACACACACACACACATGCACACACATACACACACATACATACATACACACACACATACAGACTTTTTCCGATCTCGACGAACTGAGTCGAATGGGATATGACACTCGGCCCTCCGGGTCGGGATTAGGTTGACGTTTTTCAGAGTGATTGCATAACCTTTCTATATGAGAAAGGCAAAAAGTGAATCGTAGTCACAAATCCCCGACTATGTACGGGGAACGTGCCATTTGAGCCAATATATTTTGATTCATGCACCTTGAACACATTTAGCATCAAAAATAAAAATTCTATTTTTAATTTTTCCTATAGTTTATATGAGAAATTTCTGTGTGACCGCACTCTAAAACCCGTAATTCCGGAACCAGAATTCGGATCGATCCAAAATTACATACATACATACACACACATACAGACTTTTTCCGATCTCGACGAACTGAGTCGAATGGGATATGACACTCGGCCCTCCGGGCCGGGATTAGGTTGACGTTTTTCAGAGTGATTGCATAACCTTTCTATATGAGAAAGGCAAAAATGTGCCAAAATCCAAAAAAGTGAATCGTAGTCAATTTTTTTTTTCGAGTTTGCATCAAATCTCGACGTTTCATGCACCTTGAACACATTTAGCATCAAAAATAAAAATTCTATTTTTAATTTTTCCTATAGTTTATATGAGATATTTCTGTGTGATCGCACTCTAAAACCCGTAACTCCGGAACCAGAATTCCGATCGATCCAAAATTCAATAGCAGCCGATGGGAAGGTTGCACCTTTCATTTGAGACTAAGTTTGGGCAAATCGGTCCAGCCATCTCTAAGAAAAATGAGTGACATTATTTGACACATACGCACATACATACACACACATACACACACACATACATACACACACACATACAGATATTTTCCGATCTCGACAAACTGAGTCGAATGGGATATGACACTCGGCCCTCCGTGCCGGGATTAGGTTGACGTTTTTCAGAGTGATTGCATAACCTTTCTATATGAGAAAGGCAAAAATGTGCCA
>NC_080671.1:236429491-236469491 GCF_030247195.1 Topomyia yanbarensis | reverse complement strand
TTCAGAGTGATTGCATAACCTTTCTATATGAGAAAGGCAAAAAGTTGTAAGTAGGGGTCTGCCCGCTACTCGGGTTCTTATTTGCCCGGCGTACCCTTCGTTTCAGGGCGGCCTAGGTGCTCCTACCGGAATTTCGGATTTTCGTATAATAACAAACAAAAGAGAAAAAACAAATAAATTCTAAATTTACCGACTTTTATTCTCCTCTCCTCTGTGCTGCACTCTGCTGGGGAAACTAAACAGCTACTTTCGGCGATGGCAGAAGGCGAAGGTGTATCCGACCGGCCGGGACTCCGACGGCCGTGTTCTCCCGCAGGTACCGTTGGCTGCTATCGCAGCGGTCCTTTACAATTAGCCAGGGAGGTGAGCAAGGCTCTTTTGTTGGAACCTCCCTAGCGACGGGGCGATTAATCGCCGGGTCCACTCACTCCCCGTGAATGGCCCAGGTAGATACCGCAGTAAACTACCTCAGGTGGATCCGTTGTCCTACCTGCTTCGCCCTCCTTTGCGATTAACTGTGGAGGAGAGCTATGCTCGTTCGGCAGATCCTCCACAGTGAGGGCGGCGTGGTGTCACTGGGTCCTTTGTAATTAGCCGGGGGAAGCGAGTGGCTCCTTTGCGATTAGCTTCCCGTTCCCGGCGACCCAACACCACACAATGCACTGTGCCCGAACCACGAGCCGGCACTTTTCGACGGTCTTAGCTTGCCGTCACACGCGCGCACTGAATCGTTTTTCTAGTGGCGGAAAACTGTCTCACTAAAACTTATTGCGGACGTCTGTTATTCACCGTGGTTCGTCACATTCTAAAAAACTCGATGGCCGCCTTCCTCACTCGACCCAAAACAGACACCAAAACCAGCACCAAAAAAACAGTACCGCCGCATAACTGTCATCGCTATGTGCAGCATATCCAGCACACTTATTGCAGCAAGAGGAGAGCGGTGGCCTACCTAAACCCTATGCTATTTATTTACAAATACACAACAAAAAATACTACACCTATGTGGACTAATAACAACGTTCATGAACTATTATTTAAACGAAATTTACATCAAAAACATGAACGCGCATAATGAGCAGCGGTGAGTTATGCTGCAATAACAATACACTCTACGGAGAGAGTACGCACAAATAGGTATATTTCCACCCAGTGCTAAATTGTTACCATGACGGGTTACAATCTCGCCCACACCGGGTGGAAAAAAATTGGCAACATAAATTTTTTTTCCAAAAACCCCTCTTCATGGGGAACACTCGCACCTACGGGTGCACAAAATTATATATAATTTCCCCTTGTTTGGGGCACCAGAACATTAAAAAAAAAATCACCAATCCCTTCTTCGGCAGGGACCGTTAATTTTGCGCCACTAGTTCCCAACCGGCAGGAATCCCGCGACACGAACGAACGGGTTAGAAACGCGAAAACAACACATCGTCCACGGCGATTTCGCAATACCGAACTTGTTTTGATTTTGGTTCATTCATCCTGTCGATGGATGACACCATTATCGATTTTGACATTTTCCCCGATGTTCGCATCAATGCTCTGCATCATGCAGGTGTAGCCCGATTTGGATCAGAGTGGTGTAAGTGGAAGAGCGAATGGGGTAAAACGGTACCGTGTCTTCGATTTCGGGTCGATAGATACAATTTTATTTCGCATAATATTGGGTTTGTGGTTAAACCTGGGATGGTTCGTTTGATTCCGGTGGGAATCATTTTGATCTGTTTAAATTATGCGAAAGACATTCTTTGGTCCCTCTCAAACGTTTCTTTTGCCATGTAGGAAGCGTTTTGAGGCGAAAAGGGACGAATATACAAACTTTTTGTCCGGAATGTCTGTGAGTGGGAGAAACGATGACGTGTTAAGCGGTATGGTATGTGTGAATGTATGAGTGCAGAATCGTATTGAAGGAATGTGTGAATGATCAGATAAAATTGTTTTGGGGTCAATTCGAAGTGCTTATCGGAATGTGAATGATCGAGTAGGCCACTGATTGAGGATGAATGAATGAGATAATTGTATGAATGTATTTGGATAGAAACCCCAACACAAGCGTATATTACTGGTACCGTTAGGACACGAAAGACATTTCTGGACAGTCGATGATAAAACGAACAATGTAATGCCGACAACCGTTCCCCTGCAAGTTGAAACATTGAAAATTGTCAATGCCACTTGCAGAATTTTGGGAATTTCGAGTTGTTACCGATCTTGTTTTCAGATTGGATTTAGGGTTCAACCCATAGCCGAGTAATGACGATGGCTGATAGCCTCTCGCTTCGCGTATGCTGTCAGTATTATCAGACCAAACACAGGCAAACTTTTCACCAATGAGGACCGCCGGTCGATTAGTTTTTTTTTGACATGAATTATTGATAAATTGCGGAAGAAATAATTAGGTGTAGTTAGTTTTTCTTTGTTTATTTATTTATTCATTTCGTTCATTATTATTGTATCGGTGTAAGGTGTTAGGTTAGAAAAAAATTGTTTCCAATTTTTTTTCCACCCGGTGTGGGCGAGATTGTAACCCGCCAGGGTAACAATTTTGCACTGGGTGGAAATATACCCTTTTTTTTGCGTATACACTCCGTAGAGTGTATTGTTTACGTAAAATTATGCTCACCGCTGTTCGGTACCGTTCACATTTAGTTGTAAATTTTTGTTCATTTTCGCGTTTGTGAACGGTTTTATTCGTACAGATAGGTTAGATAATTTTTGTTTTATGTTTGTGAATTAGTAACATAGGGCTTAGGTAGGCTACCGCTCTCCTCTTGCAAAAATTCGTGTGTACTGGTTATGCTGCTCATCGTTGACAGCTGTGCGACAAGGCGGTTGGCGGTTTGTGATAGTCGAGTGCGGAAGGCGGCCATCGTGTTAGAGTGGACAGAAAGTGACGGACCACGGCATCAAACAGACGTCCAGATAATTTTTGTCTTTTCGGGACAGTTCCCCGCCACTAGAAGGAAGGATTCAGTGCGCGCGTGTGACGGCGATATAAAACCGTCGAATAGTGCCGGCCCGTGGTTCGGGCACTAGTGAAGTGAGTGGTGTTGGTTCGCCGAAGTGGGACAGCTAACCGTAAAGGAGCATTCTCGCGTCCCCGGCTAAAACCCAAGGAACCGAACACCGACCGTTCTCGCTATAGAGGATAAGTCGAACGAGCCTAGCTCTCCTCTATAGCTAATAGCCAAGGAGAACGAAGCAGGGTGGACAAAGGTTCCCCCTGGGAAGTGCACTGCGGTGACTTCCGGGATAGCTTGCGGCGAGCAAGTTGATCCGGCGATAGTTCGCCAACGTCGCTAGGGAGGTTCCAACAAAGGAGCCAAGCTCACCTCCCTAGCTAACCGCAAAGGACCGCTGCCGGAGCAGCCAACGGAACCCGGACAAGTACGCGGCCGTTGTTGTCCCGGCCTGCCGGAAGGAAACCGCCCGCCTTCCCTTCACCAGCAGCATTGGGATTCCGCATCAGCAGCAGTGGAGAGTAGGAGAGAAATAAACACGGTAAATTTAATTCATTTGTTTGTTTACTTTTCTTGTTGTTACGAAAATCCGAAATTCTGTAGAGGCACCTAGTCCGCCCTGAAAAGAAGGGTTCGCCGGGCAAACCAGAACCCGAGTAGTGGGCAAAACCCTACTTACATTTGGCGCACAGCGCAAAACACACTGAAAAAAATATTTTCCTATTTTGGAAAATATTTTTTTCTTCCGGAGTGTGGGGTGCTTCTACTAAAATCGAGGATTTTCGTAGAACAGTGGTGAGGTTTCTTCCGCAATATTGTTCCGCGGTCGTAATATTTATTTATTCACATTTTTTGGTATATTTGATTTTTTGTATTTTCCTTTTTGTCCGAATTTGTGGATTGAGTTGTTTGTGTATGGTCTGCCGGACGAGTTGTTTGAAAGTTATCGTCATTCATTTGGTCGTGGTGGCTAATTGCCTTGAATTCTCAATTCGATTTGATACATTTTTGGTGCAATTTGATTTCCTGAAATTTTAAGGTAATCGTTAGTGGGCGAAAAATCAGAAATTTTACCGTACCAGTACTTACATGCTTTGTGTCTTGGTGATTTCTTCCAATATAGCGCGAGTTATGATGGCGTTGGAGAAATTCAACCAAGCGTGTGTGTTCATGCGCGTCGATCATTTGCATTTCGATGAGCTGGATTTTGAGTTGCTATCTCGAAGCATTTTTATCTCTCCTGATTCGGATCTTTCGGGTGTACAGCGGCAGCGGCGTCTTCGGGGAATTTTGTCGCATGAGCGGTCGTCTCGGAGGGAATTAGTTCGCAATTTCCGGGGTGACGTGGGTGAAGAAAAGGAGATCTGCCTTGGTAAATTACTAACAATCAAGGAAGATCTCCAGTACCGGTGCCCAAACAAGGAGATTTACCGAACACGGTTGCTTCATTTGGGTCCAGGTTATCCGAAATTATGCGGCAGGGGAGGTTAACCAGGAAATTTCGGGGTTGCTGGAGGAAGTTCTAGCAGTTTATGCCAGTCATTTCAGTGACGAACAGGCAGCACTTCCTCCCGACAACCAAGAAGGGGAGGATGGAGAAATTTTGGGAGATTTGCTGAGTACAGACGTACCTGCAATTCCACAGGGATCCAATCCTTCCGATAACGAAGGATCTCTTTCTAAACAGCTCGTAGGAGACGACCTGTTGCGTGTCTTGTGCGAGATGAGGGACGAGATTCGACAATTGCGACAGCAATCCGACGATAATAGAGCCCTAGCGTCTCAGGGGTCTGATGCTTTTTCAAAAGCTACTGAAACGCTAATGGGTGGGATTGCTTCACTGACAACCATTTCGTCAGTTTTAAGAAAGACGGTTCAAGAAGTTGTCTCACTTCGTGAATCCGTGAATGAACTTCGGGCACTAGTACATCAGAAGGAAAGTGCTTCCGAGAAGGATCTGCAGACCGATCTGGAAGATTTGCGTTTGATGGACGTACCCGATTCATTTGATGCACCAGAGATTCCTCGCCCAACACTGGCGCCCAGTCCCGATCAATTTGTGTTGAAGCGAGGATTCTCGGGTCAACAAAATCTATGTCCATCACTTCCTATCGAGAAACCGAAACAGAATACTGGATTCACAGCCCCGTACCAAACTCAGAACCAGCCTTACGTTCCTGAATTGACCGAACAGCTGGCGGGACCATCATATCCGAACTTTTCGATATCCACCCATGCGGGAAACGGATCGATGGTGGCCCCCAGGAATTACTCGCGAAACCCGCAACGCGTCGCTGATTGGAAGATTCGGAAGTATGCTGGAACTGATGAAGGAACTGGACTTAATGAGTTTTTGGACACCGTAGCAAATTACGCTGCGTGTGAACAAATGTGCGAAGAAGAACTTTTCAATTCTGCGATGCATCTGTTCACTGGCAATGCTTTGACCTGGTATCAGGCTATGCGTGCGCAAAACCGGTTGTTTAACTGGAACCATCTTGTTTGCGAGCTCAAGGTAAATTTCGTACATCCTGAACTTGATGCTACGCTCAAAATGAAGGCTCTCCAGCGCCGGCAAATGCGTAACGAATCTTTCCAGGAATACTTCCTGGAAATGGAAAAAAATATTTCGTGCTATGACGGTTCCAATGGCACCGAGCGAAAAACTCGACGTGCTCAAGCGGAACCTGAAAGCCGATTATAAACAAATGCTGATTCTCAGGCCAGTGAACACGCTTTCAGAATTGATGAGTCTTGGTAAATCGATCGACGCCTCCAAGACGCCGATTTATCAGAAAGTTTTCGGTTCTTCTCGAGAAGTTGCTGCTTATTCTGATAATCCACCACAAAACAAACAAAAACAAAATAATCAAAACCAAAAGGGAGGTGGACAAAATAACGGCAACGCAAAATCCAAAACGTTTTGGAACAAGAATGCCAAACCGGCAGGTCTTGATTCAAGCAAGCCTCCTGACAACCAGAAAAAGAAACAGCAAGGGAATCAGGACGGCAAGAATCTCGAAGGAAACAATCAAAAACCGATCGAACCACCGCAGAAACCTATAATGTGTCTGGAGTATTTGGTGGAAAAGCATCGTCCTCCCGTGCTCGGCGTCTGCTACAATTGTGGAGACAAAGGACATGAATTTGAGGAATGCCGGAAACCAAATCGGGTCTTCTGCATCGTGTGTGGTTTTAAAGGATTTGATGTTTCTCGTTGCCCTTACTGCCTAAAAAACGGGATCAGAACCAACTGAAGTCGCAGTTGGCAGTAAAGCAGCGCTCCAAAGAACAACTAACAATCCATCCCCAGATTTACGACAGTTTTCGACCGGCTCGTGATGAGGACTATGATAATTCGTTGTCTGTCGAAACCATCGTCCTTGACGACCCGTTCGATAACCGTCCATTTGCAATTGTCGCTGTGTACGGCAAATCCTTCAAAGCCTTGCTCGACAGTGGTAGTAACGCCACAATTATAACTAAAAAGCTATACCGAAAGTTTTCGAAAAGTCCATTGAAAAGGTTGGAACGACCATTCGAACTACGTTCTGCAAATGGTCAATCCTTACCAATCATTGGACAAGCGTATCTCCCGTATACTTTTCAAAATTTGACAAAGGTCCTATGCACTCTTGTAGTAGAGCATCTGACCGTCAACTCCATTCTAGGTATGGACTTTTGGCGCGCCTTTGGGATTTCTCCTGAGATACAAAACTGTGCTCTGTTGAACTCAGGTCAGGAATCAGAAGACGATGAAGAAGATGAAGTACCGCGTGAGTCGATACCCACTTCGGAACAGTTAGCGCGCGTAGAAGAAGTAAAGAAGTGTTTCCAGGCAGTAGAGCCCGGAAAGCTAAGCCCAACCTCATTCACAGAGCACAGGATTGTCATCAAAGATGAATTCCAAGGTGCGGCACCCGTTTGCCGATATCCTTATCACATGAGCCCAAAGAAACTGTCAAAGGTCTGGGAAGAGGTTGACCGATGGCGGTCTATGGGAATTATCGAGGAGTCTGATTCGGATTGGTCGCTTAATATTGTGGCGGTCACGAAGCCAGACGACTCAATTCGCCTTTGTCTAGACGCTAGGCCTCTCAATGAGCGTACTGTACGAGATGCATACCCTCTGCCCCACCCTGGGCGAATATTGGGCGGCTTACCCAAGGCGAAGTACCTGTCTACCATAGACTTGAAGGAGGCCTTTCTCCAGGTACCCCTGGCTAAGGATAGTCGCAAATATACCGCTTTCAGTGTTCCCGGCAGGGGTATGTTCCAATTTACCCGTCTACCATTTGGTCTCGTCAACAGCCCCGCTACTCTGGCGCGACTGATGGACCAGGTTCTAGGACGAGGTAAATGGGAACCTTACGTTTTCGTCTACCTAGATGACATCATCGTGGTAAGCGAAACGTTCGAGCATCACATACAGTTGCTCAAAGCAGTGGCCGATTGTCTAGCAAGAGCCAACCTAACCATCAATTTGGAAAAATCCCGTTTTGGAGTCCCCGAACTAAAGTTTCTTGGTTATTTGTTAAATCGGGACGGACTCAAGGTCAATCCTGACAAAGTTCAGCCGATTCTCGACTACGAGAGACCGGTTTCCGTGACGAAACTTCGTCGTTTCCTCGGTATGTGCGGTTATTACCGCCGCTTCATTGATCGGTTCAGTGAGGTCACTGCTCCCTTGAGCGATCTGCTCAAAACGAAAACCAAGAGCTTAGTTTGGAACTCCGAGGCAGAACTCGCGTTCCTTAAAATTAAGGAACTTCTAGTCACTCCTCCAGTTTTAGTCCCACCAGACTTCTCCAAAGAGTTTATCCTTCAGACAGACGCTAGTGACGTAGCCGTCGCTGCTGTTCTGGTGCAGGAGTATCCCGAGGGTGAGAAAGTAGTTGCTTACTTTTCGCACAAACTGACCACTCCCCAAAGGAACTATCATGCAACTGAGAAGGAAGGTCTGGCGGTGATAATGGCGGTTGAACACTTCCGAGGTTACTTGGAAGGTTATCATTTTCGACTGGTCACTGATTCGTCAGCGATTACATGGATATTGAAGACTAAATGGAAAACCAGTTCACGTTTGAGTCGTTGGAGTTTAGAATTGCAACTCTACGACATGTCTATTGAGCACCGGAAAGGCAAGGACAATGTCGTTCCAGATGCGTTATCCCGGGCCGTAGCAGCCGTTTCCGCTTTGTCCACCTCAGACTGGTACTGTTCCATGAAGTCCAAAGTTATCCAAAATCCTGACGACTATGCCGACTTCAAAGTGGAAAATGATCAACTTTTCAAGTATGTAAACTCGAAAGTTGTTCCGTGCGACTCGCGGTTCAGTTGGAAACTCGTCCCAGCACCCGAGTTCCGTCAAGATTTGATCCAACGTACCCACGAAAACTTGCTTCACGTGGGATACGATAAAACGATCCACGAAGTGCAGTTGCGATACTACTGGCCTCGTATGGGATCGGAAGTACGAAAGTTTATTCGAGAATGTGGGACGTGCAAGGAAATCAAAGCTCCTTTCGTCCCAGTCCAGCCCGAAATGGGTCAGTCGCGTGCGACTAATGCACCATGGCGAATGGTTTCTGTGGACTATATTGGTCCTCTTCCAAAAAGCAAACGTGGCAATCAACACTTGCTTGTCGTCCTCGACGTCTTCAGCAAGTACGTCATGTTAACCCCCGTTCGAAAAATCGCTAGTACATCACTCTGTACGATACTACGCGAACAGTGGTTCAATCGCCATGGTAGCCCGGAAATTCTGCTAAGCGACAATGCCTCCACTTTCACCTCGAAGGAGTTCAGTCAATTCATAAAAGAAACCAACGTCAAACATTGGCTGAATTCCCGCTATCATTCGCAGGCTAACCCAGTGGAGCGAACAAATCGCTCGATAAACACCGCAATCCGGGCATATGCTCGAACCGAGCAGCGCAACTGGGATGTCCACATCACCGATGTGGAGCGCATCCTAAATACTACCGTTCATTCCTCCACTGGGTTTAGTCCTCATTTCATTATACACGGGTGTGAAATGGCATCTGCCGATGACTTCAGCAGGATTTCCGGTGAGGGTGACCTAGAAACAAGACACCAACAGATAGACAAAATCCGGGAGATTGTGGTCAAAAGTTTGGCAAAGGCAAGCGAGGGCATTCGACATCAGTACAACTTGCGTCATCGAAAGTTCTTTAAACCTTTTGAAACGGGACAAATGGTGTACCGTCGAAACATGAAGTTGTCGAATGCACTCGAGTCTTACAATGCTAAACTTGGACCACAATACTTACCGGCAAAAATTGTCTCAAAAAAGGGTGTATCCTCCTACGAGCTGGAGGATTTAGCAGGTAAAAATCTCGGAGTTTGGCCAGCAAATCTCCTTAAACCAGCATAAAAAAAACTTTCCGTGCCGTTTGTGGACTGACGGTATGCTTTTATATGGATTACTCACTTGGGAGTTTTCCAAAAGCAACCGCCGGTTCCCGACGGCAACAACAACAACACGGACTTTGGTCCGAATAAAAAAACAATAAACATTTCTCCGTCTTCTCTATTTTTATTGTGGAAGACCAACTCTGCCGCGAGAAGGTTCTTCAACACCTTCTTGCAATTTTTCAGAGCCACACTCACGCAGTGTGGTAAACAAACACTCGCATGAAATATATGCTCCGGCCCCGGTGACGACTATGGTAGGGTGGAATACTCTACTAAAAAAACACTAATCTTATACCGTGCCGTTCTTCCGGGCACCGGACACATCTAAATACACTACCTGCCGTGTTCGGCAAACAAATACAAAAAAATTCTTTTGCGCCCCACTCGCGCAGTGAGGTAACCAAATTATTAACTAATTTGCTTTGTTCCGGCGGTCGAGACGGTTACGGTAAACAAAACTTTCTTACCAAACCAGTACCAGTGTTTGGAAGAAACAAAACGAACCTATCATACCGTCTTTTCACCGCCGGATGCATACACATCATTCTTCTGCCGTGTTCGGCAACATAAATTTTTTTTCCAAAAACCCCTCTTCATGGGGAACACTCGCACCTACGGGTGCACAAAATTATATATAATTTCCCCTTGTTTGGGGCACCAGAACATTAAAAAAAAAATCACCAATCCCTTCTTCGGCAAGGACCGTTAATTTCGCGCCACTAGTTCCCAACCGGCAGGAATCCCGCGACACGAACGAACGGGTTAGAAACGCGAAAACAACACATCGTCCACGGCGATTTCGCAATACCGAACTTGTTTTGATTTTGGTTCATTCATCCTGTCGATGGATGACACCATTATCGATTTTGACATTTTCCCCGATGTTCGCATCAATGCTCTGCATCATGCAGGTGTAGCCCGATTTGGATCAGAGTGGTGTAAGTGGAAGAGCGAATGGGGTAAAACGGTACCGTGTCTTCGATTTCGGGTCGATAGATACAATTTTATTTCGCATAATATTGGGTTTGTGGTTAAACCTGGGATGGTTCGTTTGATTCCGGTGGGAATCATTTTGATCTGTTTAAATTATGCGAAAGACATTCTTTGGTCCCTCTCAAACGTTTCTTTTGCCATGTAGGAAGCGTTTTGAGGCGAAAAGGGACGAATATACAAACTTTTTGTCCGGAATGTCTGTGAGTGGGAGAAACGATGACGTGTTAAGCGGTATGGTATGTGTGAATGTATGAGTGCAGAATCGTATTGAAGGAATGTGTGAATGATCAGATAAAATTGTTTTGGGGTCAATTCGAAGTGCTTATCGGAATGTGAATGATCGAGTAGGCCACTGATTGAGGATGAATGAATGAGATAATTGTATGAATGTATTTGGATAGAAACCCCAACACAAGCGTATATTACTGGTACCGTTAGGACACGAAAGACATTTCTGGACAGTCGATGATAAAACGAACAATGTAATGCCGACAACCGTTCCCCTGCAAGTTGAAACATTGAAAATTGTCAATGCCACTTGCAGAATTTTGGGAATTTCGAGTTGTTACCGATCCTGTTTTCAGATTGGATTTAGGGTTCAACCCATAGCCGAGTAATGACGATGGCTGATAGCCTCTCGCTTCGCGTATGCTGTCAGTATTATCAGACCAAACACAGGCAAACTTTTCACCAATGAGGACCGCCGGTCGATTAGTTTTTTTTTGACATGAATTATTGATAAATTGCGGAAGAAATAATTAGGTGTAGTTAGTTTTTCTTTGTTTATTTATTTATTCATTTCGTTCATTATTATTGTATCGGTGTAAGGTGTTAGGTTAGAAAAAAATTGTTTCCAATTTTTTTTCCACCCGGTGTGGGCGAGATTGTAACCCGCCAGGGTAACAATTTTGCACTGGGTGGAAATATACCCTTTTTTGCGTATACACTCCGTAGAGTGTATTGTTTACGTAAAATTATGCTCACCGCTGTTCGGTACCGTTCACATTTAGTTGTAAATTTTTGTTCATTTTCGCGTTTGTGAACGGTTTTATTCGTACAGATAGGTTAGATAATTTTTGTTTTATGTTTGTGAATTAGTAACATAGGGCTTAGGTAGGCTACCGCTCTCCTCTTGCAAAAATTCGTGTGTACTGGTTATGCTGCTCATCGTTGACAGCTGTGCGACAAGGCGGTTGGCGGTTTGTGATAGTCGAGTGCGGAAGGCGGCCATCGTGTTAGAGTGGACAGAAAGTGACGGACCACGGCATCAAACAGACGTCCAGATAATTTTTGTCTTTTCGGGACAGTTCCCCGCCACTAGAAGGAAGGATTCAGTGCGCGCGTGTGACGGCGATATAAAACCGTCGAATAGTGCCGGCCCGTGGTTCGGGCACTAGTGAAGTGAGTGGTGTTGGTTCGCCGAAGTGGGACAGCTAACCGTAAAGGAGCATTCTCGCGTCCCCGGCTAAAACCCAAGGAACCGAACACCGACCGTTCTCGCTATAGAGGATAAGTCGAACGAGCCTAGCTCTCCTCTATAGCTAATAGCCAAGGAGAACGAAGCAGGGTGGACAAAGGTTCCCCCTGGGAAGTGCACTGCGGTGACTTCCGGGATAGCTTGCGGCGAGCAAGTTGATCCGGCGATAGTTCGCCAACGTCGCTAGGGAGGTTCCAACAAAGGAGCCAAGCTCACCTCCCTAGCTAACCGCAAAGGACCGCTGCCGGAGCAGCCAACGGAACCCGGACAAGTACGCGGCCGTTGTTGTCCCGGCCTGCCGGAAGGAAACCGCCCGCCTTCCCTTCACCAGCAGCATTGGGATTCCGCATCAGCAGCAGTGGAGAGTAGGAGAGAAATAAACACGGTAAATTTAATTCATTTGTTTGTTTACTTTTCTTGTTGTTACGAAAATCCGAAATTCTGTAGAGGCACCTAGTCCGCCCTGAAAAGAAGGGTTCGCCGGGCAAACCAGAACCCGAGTAGTGGGCAAAACCCTACTTACAAAGTGAATCGTAGTCAAATTTTTTTTTCGAGTTTGCATCAAATCTCGACGTTTCATGCACCTTGAACACATTTAGCATCAAAAATAAAAATTCTATTTTTAATTTTTCCTATAGTTTATATGAGAAATTTCTGTGCGACCGCACTCTAAAACCCGTAATTCCGGAACCAGAATTCGGATCGATCCAAAATTCAATAGCAGCCGATGGGAAGGTTGCACCTTTCATTTGAGACTAAGTTTGGGCAAATCGGTCCAGCCATCTCTGAGAAAAATGAGTGACATTATTTGACACATACGCACATATACACACACATACACACACATACACACATACACACACATACATACATACACACACATACAGACTTTTTCCGATCTCGACGAACTGAGTCGAATGGGATATGACACTCGGCCCTCCGGGTCGGGATTAGGTTGACGTTTTTCAGAGTGATTGCATAACCTTTCTATATGAGAAAGGCAAAAAGTGAATCGTAGTCACAAATCCCCGACTATGTACGGGGAACGTGCCATTTGAGCCAATATATTCTGATTCATGCACCTTGAACACATTTAGCATCAAAAATAAAAATTCTATTTTTAATTTTTCCTATAGTTTATATGAGAAATTTCTGTGTGACCGCACTCTAAAACCCGTAATTCCGGAACCAGAATTCGGATCGATCCAAAATTCAATAGCAGCCGATGGGAAGGTTGCACCTTTCATTTGAGACTAAGTTTGGGCAAATCGGTCCAGCCATCTCTGAGAAAAATGAGTGACATTATTTGACACATACGCACATATACACACACATACACACACATACACACATACACACACATACATACATACACACACATACAGACTTTTTCCGATCTCGACGAACTGAGTCGAATGGGATATGACACTCGGCCCTCCGGGTCGGGATTAGGTTGACGTTTTTCAGAGTGATTGCATAACCTTTCTATATGAGAAAGGCAAAAAGTGAATCGTAGTCACAAATCCCCGACTATGTACGGGGAACGTGCCATTTGAGCCAATATATTCTGATTCATGCACCTTGAACACATTTAGCATCAAAAATAAAAATTCTATTTTTAATTTTTCCTATAGTTTATATGAGAAATTTCTGTGTGACCGCACTCTAAAACCCGTAATTCCGGAACCAGAATTCGGATCGATCCAAAATTCAATAGCAGCCGATGGGAAGGTTGCACCTTTCATTTGAGACTAAGTTTGGGCAAATCGGTCCAGCCATCTCTGAGAAAAATGAGTGACATTATTTGACACATACGCACATACATACATACACACACACACACACACACATGCACACACATACACACACATACATACATACACACACACACATACAGACTTTTTCCGATCTCGACGAACTGAGTCGAATGGGATATGACACTCGGCCCTCCGGGTCGGGATTAGGTTGACGTTTTTCAGAGTGATTGCATAACCTTTCTATATGAGAAAGGCAAAAAGTGAATCGTAGTCACAAATCCCCGACTATGTACGGGGAACGTGCCATTTGAGCCAATATATTCTGATTCATGCACCTTGAACACATTTAGCATCAAAAATAAAAATTCTATTTTTAATTTTTCCTATAGTTTATATGAGAAATTTCTGTGTGACCGCACTCTAAAACCCGTAATTCCGGAACCAGAATTCGGATCGATCCAAAATTCAATAGCAGCCGATGGGAAGGTTGCACCTTTCATTTGAGACTAAGTTTGGGCAAATCGGTCCAGCCATCTCTGAGAAAAATGAGTGACATTATTTGACACATACGCACATATACACACACATACACACACATACACACATACACACACATACATACATACACACACATACAGACTTTTTCCGATCTCGACGAACTGAGTCGAATGGGATATGACACTCGGCCCTCCGGGCCGGGATTAGGTTGACGTTTTTCAGAGTGATTGCATAACCTTTCTATATGAGAAAGGCAAAAAGTGAATCGTAGTCAAATTTTTTTTTCGAGTTTGCATCAAATCTCGACGTTTCATGCACCTTGAACACATTTAGCATCAAAAATAAAAATTCTATTTTTAATTTTTCCTATAGTTTATATGAGAAATTTCTGTGTGACCGCACTCTAAAACCCGTAATTCCGGAACCAGAATTCCGATCGATCCAAAATTCAATAGCAGCCGATGGGAAGGTTGCACCTTTCATTCGAGACTAAGTTTGGGCAAATCGGTCCAGCCATCTCTGAGAAAAATGAGTGACATTATTTGACACATACGCACATACATACATACACACACATACATACACACACATACACACACACATACACACATACATACATACACACACACATACAGACTTTTTCCGATCTCGACGAACTGAGTCGAATGGGATATGACACACGGCCTTTCGGGCCGGGATTAGGTTGACGTTTTTCAGAGTGATTGCATAACCTTTCTATATGAGAAAGGCAAAAAGTGAATCGTAGTCAAATTTTTTTTTCGAGTTTGCATCAAATCTCGACGTTTCATGCACCTTGAACACATTTAGAATCAAAAATAAAAATTCTATTTTTAATTTTTCCTATAGTTTATATGAGAAATTTCTGTGTGACCGCACTCTAAAACCCGTAATTCCGGAACCAGAATTCCGATCGATCCAAAATTCAATAGCAGCCGATGGGAAGGTTGCACCTTTCATTTGAGACTAAGTTTGGGCAAATCGGTCCAGCCATCTCTGAGAAAAATGAGTGACATTATTTGACACATACGCACATACATACACACACACACATACACACACATACACACACACATACACACACACATACACACACACATACACACACATACATACATACACACACACATACAGACTTTTTCCGATCTCGACGAACTGAGTCGAATGGGATATGACACTCGGCCCTCCGGGCCGGGATTAGGATGACGTTTTTCAGAGTGATTGCATAACCTTTCTATATGAGAAAGGCAAAAAGGTGCGAAATCGGCAAAGTCCCAAAAAGTCGATCTTTATAAAAAAAAAATTTCGAGATAACATAAAATCTCGACGTTTCATGCATTTTTAAGATGTTTGGCATCAAAAATACGAATTCGATTTCTGAAATTTCATGGGGTCCCCCCTTTGAAAAAAAAAATTGAGTTCCGGCTTATATGGGAATTTCATATGTGACCGGACGATTTAGTCTATATTTCCGGACCCATATAAGCGATCCGTACGAAATTTTATAGACATCTGTGGGGATATTATAGCTATCATTTGGGACTAAGTTTGTGAAAATCGGCCAAACCATTTCCGGGAAACTGATGTGAGTTCGTAAATTTTGAAAGGTGGCCGCTTTTCCCAGGCACTTCCGGAACCATCTATGGTGGTCAATGTAGTCAACGAAAGTTTGGTTGGCCGTCGGTGACCGAGAACAGCAAATTTAAGTTGTTTGAGAGACATTTTAGCGAAATTTTTACCTTTTTTGCTTTCATCGGAATATCGGTTTGAATCACAATTTGCTCTGTGATCGCACGCCCAGGCCTGTAACTCCGGAACCGGAAGTCGGATCGGGATGAAATTAAATAGGCATTTACGAGGACGCAATACCTTTCATTTGAGACCAAGTTTAGCCGAATCGGTCTAGCCATCTCCGAGAAACCGATGTGAATGTTATTCTGAATTTAGATACTTCCGCCGGGGCTTCCGGAACCGATGATGGTGGCCAATGTGACCAAAGAGACTTTGAATGGCTGTTAATGACCTAGTACTACAAATCGAAGCAGTTGTGGTCACATTTTGGAAAAATTTTCACCATTATACATTCATTGCAGAATTTCTTAAAATCGACATTTTCTGCGTGATCGTACTCATCACCCTGTAATTCCGGAACCGGAAGTCAGATCCATTAGAAATTCAATAGCAGCCTATGGGAACGTTGCACCTTTCATTTGGGACTAAGTTTGTAAAAATCGGTTCATCCATCTCTGAGAAAAGTGAGTGAGATTGTGTTCGCGTACACACACACACAGACGCACATACACACACACACATACACACACACACAGACATTTGCCGAACTCGACGAACTGAATCGAATGGTATATGTCACTCGGCCCTCCGGGCCTCCGTTAAAAAGTCGGTTTTCAGAGCAATTGTAATACCTTTCTATTGAGAAAGGCAAAAAGGTGTGAAATCGGCAAAGTCCCAAAAAGTCGATTTTTATAAAAAAAAATTTTTCGAGATAACATAAAATCTCGACGTTTCATGCATTTCAAAGATGTTTGGCATCAAAAATACGAATTCGATTTCTGAAATTTCATGAGGTTTAGTCTATATTTCCAGAACCATATAAGCGACCCGTACGAAATTTTATAGACATCTATGGGGATATTATAGCTATCATTTGGGACTAAGTTTGTGAAAATCGGCCAAACCATTTCCGGGAAACTGATGTGAGTTCATAAATTTTGAAAGATGGCCGCTTTTCCCGGGCACTTCCGGAACCGTCTATGGTGGTCAATGTAGTCAACGAAAGTTTGGATGGCCGTCGGTGACCTACAACAGCAAATTTAAGTTGTTTGAGAGACATTTTAGCGAAATTTTTACCTTTTTTGCTTTCATCGGAGTATCGGTTTGAATCACAATTTGCTATGTGATCGCACGCCACAACCTGTAACTCCGGAACCGGAAGTCGGATCGGGATGAAATTAAATAGCCATTTACGGGGACGCAATACCTTTCATTTGAGGCCAAGTTTAGTCGAATTGGTCTAGCCATCTCCGAGAAACCGATGTGATTGTTATTCTGAATTTAGATACTTCCGCCGGGGCTTCCGGAACTGAGGATGGTGGCCAATGTGGCCAAATAGACTTTGAATGGATGTTAGTGACCTAGTACTACAAATCGAAGCAGTTGTGGTCATATTTTGGAAAAAATTTCACCTTTATACATTCATTGCAGAATTTATTAAAATCGACATTTTCTGCGTGTTCGTACTTATCACCCTGTAATTCCGGAACCGGAAGTCGGATCCATTAGAAATTCAATAGCAGCCTATGGGAACGTTGCACCTTTCATTTGAGACTAAGTCTGTCAAAATCGGTTCAGCCATCTCTGAGAAAAATGAGTGACATTTTTGGTCACATACACACACACATACACACACATACATACATACATACATACATACATACATACATACATACATACATACATACATACATACACACATACATACACACAGATATTTTGCGATCTCGGCGAACTGAGTCGAATGTTATATGGGCCGGGCCTCGGTTAGAAAGTCGGTTTTTGGAGCAATTGCGTAACCTTTCTACATGAGAAAGGCAAAAGAATAGTATTTAATTAGCTTAATCAGCATGAGTTCAATGTTATCTTCATGTGATTATATTTTGAAATGTTGGTGGAATGGGTTTAAAAGTGGAGGGAATGGGGGGTTAGTAGAGTGGGAGTGGAGGATGCGTCAGAAATCCTTCATCTTATTTTGGTATACGGGGTGGATGAAGGAAATGCGGGCGTGAGGGTGGTCCAAGGGGACGGTAGTGATGAAGGAGGGAGACGTAAGGGCAAGGCGGGGGGGGGGAGGTGCTCTGATGCAATACTCAGCTGCATATTTTGCCTTCCATTTGAGACTTGGTTTGAGAAAATCGGTTCAGTCATCACCGAAGAACCAATGTGACTTTATTTGTGGAATATGCCCGGAATTCCGGACTTCCGGAATCGTCGATAGTGGACAATATATTCAAAGAATGTTTGATTGGCAATCAGTGATCTAGATCTGCGATTAGAAGTAATTTGGTGACCATTTCAATAGTTTTTAGCCTCTGACGTATTACGATTGTACCGATTTATATGGGAAATTCCAGTGTATCCTTACTAACACCCCTGTAACTCCGGAAGCAAGAGTCAGAACAGAATGAAATTCAGCAGCAGTCAATGGTATTACTGTATCTTTCATTTGAAATCAAGTTTGTAAAAATCGGTAGAGAATTCATTGGGGAATGGGTGTGATATTAGCTTAGGAACTTGGCGGGTTCCCCGGGGGCGTCATGAACTGTCATAGGTGGCCAATGTGGTCAAAGCTGCTTTGATTGATCATTAGTGATCCAGACCCGCAAACTAGAGTAATGTTACATCAATTTTAATATGTTTTACATCATTTGAACATCATGGTGGTACCAGTTTGTATGGGAATTTGCTGGGTGACCGCACTCTTCAACCTGTAACTCCGGAACCGGAAGTCGGATCAACTAAAAATTCAATAGCAGCTTATGGGAGCGTTATACCTTTCATATGAAACTAAGTTTGCGAAAATCGGTTCAGCCATCTCTGAGAAAATTGTGTGAGTTTAAATGACACACACACACATACACACACACAAACATACATACATACACACACAGACATTTGCCGATCTCGACGAACTGAATCGAATGGTGTATGACACTCGGCCCTCCGGGCCTCCGTTAAAAAGTCGATTTTTACAGTGATTGCATAGCCTTTCTCTATATGAGAAAGGCAAAACATTTAGATATGACTGTTTTTTTATTTGCAGCCTCACACTCGCTTATTGGATTAAATAAATTTTGTGCGCTTCTGCTTTTCATTATTTAGAGTCCTACTCGCTCTACATTTATATATATATATATATATATATATATATATATATATATATATATATATATATATATATATATATATATATATATATATATATATATATATATATATATATATATATATATATATATATATATATATATATATATATATATATATATATATATATATATATATATATATATATATATATATATATATATATATATATATATATATTTATATATATTGGATTCTCAAAGGCCCCCCCTCTCATATTGTGACAAATGTCAAAGTAAGCTCAGATGCCAAATTTCACAGCATTTGGACAATTTTAGAAAGGTATTGCAATTGCTCTGAAAACCGACTTTTTAACGGAGGCCCGGTGGGCCGAGTGACATATACCATTCGATTCAGTTCGTCGAGTTCGGCAAATGTCTGTGTGTGCGTATGTATGTGTGTGTATGTATGTGTGTGTATGTGCGTCTGTGTGTGTACGCGAACACAATCTCACTCACTTTTCTCAGAGATGGATGAACCGATTTTTACAAACTTAGTCCCAAATGAAAGGTGCAACGTTCCCATAGGCTGCTATTGAATTTCTAATGGATCCGGCTTCCGGTTCCGGAATTACAGGGTGATGAGTACGATCACGCAGAAAATGTCGATTTTAAGAAATTCTGCAATGAATGTATAATGGTGAAAATTTTTCCAAAATGTGACCACAACTGCTTCAATTTGTAGTACTAGGTCATTAACAGCCATTCAAAGTCTCTTTGGTCACATTGGCCACCATCATCGGTTCCGGAAGCCCCGGCGGAAGTATCCAAATTCAGACTAACAGTCACATCGGTTTCTCGGAGATGGCTAGACCGAATCAACCAAACTTAGTCTCAAATGAAAGATGTTGCGTCCCCGTAAATGGCTATTAAATTTTATCTCCAACCGACTTCCGGTTCCGGAGTTACGGGTTGTGGCGTGCGATCACATAGCAAATTGTGATTCAAACCGATACTCCGATGGAAGCAAAAAAGGTAAAAATTTCGCTAAAATGTCTCTCAAATAACTTAACTTTGCAGTTCTAGGTCACCGACGGCCAAACAAACTTTCGTTGACTACATTGACCACCATAGACGGTTCCGGAAGTGCCCGGGAAAAGCGGCCATCTTTCAAAATTTTCACAAACTTAGTCCCAAATGATAGCTATAGTCTATAAAATTTCGTACGGATCGCTTATATGGGTCCAGAAATATAGACTAAATTGTCCGGTCACATATGAAATTCCCATATAAGGCGGAACTCAATTTTTTTTTCCAAAGGGGGGACCCCATGAAATTTCAGAAATCGAATTCGTATTTTTGATGCCAAACATCTTTAAAATGCATGAAACGTCGAGATTTTATGTTATCTCGAAAAAATTTTTTTTATAAAAATCGACTTTTTGAGACTTTGCCGATTTCGCACCTTTTTTCAGTTCAATATTTCCGTGGCTGTTTTTTCTTTTTCAAAATTTTAGAACTCGAATAATGATTTATTTTCCTGTATATAGTGGTCATGTGATGTATAATAATAAAATGTAATATATGCATTTAAAAGTTTTTAATGAATATAAACAACGCACACATTCTCGTGATTCATGATTGAGAAAGGCACAATTGCACCGCTAGGTGGATTAAAATAGGTTTTTTCATTATTTGTCCTAATCCAGGAATGAAACTTTTCTCGTGTGATCCCTAAGTATATTTTACACTAAAAGTAGTAAATTAAATAAGAATTTTGTTATTAAATGGAGTTAATATGTGCGATTTTATGATAAAAATGTGAAATCGACACTATATGTCAGATAATTTTATGTTCCTGGAATTTACCGGTAACGAATCTATTTTTGTTATAATCCTAAGGATTTTCCACATTCAACAAGGTATAGTTTATGAAAATTGAGTGAAGAATAATAGAGATATATTCACGAGAAAATTATGAAGTTTAATATGAATGACAAAAGGCCATTTAACCCCAACTTCTCGTATTCGGCCAAAGGTCAAAAGGGCTCCGATCGATTTTTGAGATTTTTTCACATTAGAAAAACTAGAAAATATGTATGATTTGCATCACGGAGCAGAAAAATCATTAAAAATAGGAGATTTTGGGGCCAAAATGACCCAGTACCCCACTTTCCCGTATTTTTCTGGAAACAAAAATTTCTCCATTCAAATAATAAGATTATTTCCTTTCAAAAGAGGTATGAATTGTAATTTTCTGATTGCTACTTCAAAAGTTATAGCATTTAATATATTTTTCCTCCATATTTTCCCATAGCACCAATTTCAAAAAATTTCAAGCGAATTGGGGGGGGGGGTCTAAAATTGTCCAAATGCTGTGAAATTTGGCATCTGAGCTTACTTTGACATTTGTCACAATATGAGAGGGGGGGCCTTTGAGAATTCAAAATTTTTTTTTGCGATGCCCTAATATATATATATATATATATATATATATATATATATATATATATATATATATATATATATATATATATATATATATATATATATATATATATATATATATATATATATATATATATATATATATATATATATATATATATATATATATATATATATATATATATATATATATATATATATATATATATATGTATATATATATTAGGGCATCGCAAAAAAAAATTTTGAATTCTCAAAGGCCCCACCTCTCATATTGTGACAAATGTCAAAGTAAGCTCAGATGCCAAATTTCACAGCATTTGGACAATTTTAGACCCCCCCCCCAATTCGCTTGAAATTTTTTGAAATTGGTGCCATGGGAAAATATGGAGGAAAAATATATTAAATGCTATAACTTTTGAAGTAGCAATCAGAAAATTACAATTCATACCTCTTTTGAAAGGAAATAATCTTATTATTTGAATGGAGAAATTTTTGTTTCCAGAAAAATACGGGAAAGTGGGGTACTGGGTCATTTTGGCCCCAAAATCTCCTATTTTTAATGATTTTTCTGCTCCGTGATGCAAATCATACATATTTTCTAGTTTTTCTAATGTGAAAAAATCTCAAAAATCGATCGGAGCCCTTTTGACCTTTGGCCGAATACGAGAAGTTGGGGTTAAATGACCTTTTGTCATTCATATTAAACTTCATAATTATCTCTATTATTCTTCACTCAATTTTCATAAACTATACCTTGTTGAATGTGGAAAATCCTTAGGATTATAACAAAAATAGATTCGTTACCGGTAAATTCCAGGAACATAAAATTATCTGACATATAGTGTCGATTTCACATTTTTATCATAAAATCGCACATATTAACTCCATTTAACAACAAAATTCTTATTTAATTTACTACTTTTAGTGTAAAATATACTTAGGGATCACACGAGAAAAGTTTCATTCCTGGATTAGGACAAATAATGAAAAAACCTATTTTAATCCACCTAGCGGTGCAATTGTGCCTTTCTCAATCATGAATCACGAGAATGTGTGCGTTGTTTATATTCATTAAAAACTTTTAAATGCATATATTACATTTTATTATTATACATCACATGACCACTATATACAGGAAAATAAATCATTATTCGAGTTCTAAAATTTTGAAAAAGAAAAAACAGCCACGGAAATATTGAACTGAAAAAAGGTGCGAAATCGGTAAAGTCTCAAAAAGTCGATTTTTATAAAAAAAATTTTTTTCGAGATAACATAAAATCTCGACGTTTCATGCATTTTAAAGATGTTTGGCATCAAAAATACGAATTCGATTTCTGAAATTTCATGGGGTCCCCCCTTTGGAAAAAAAATGAGTTCCGCCTTATATGGGAATTTCATATGTGACCGGACAATTTAGTCTATATTTCTGGACCCATATAAGCGATCCGTACGAAATTTTATAGACTATAGCTATCATTTGGGACTAAGTTTGTGAAAATCGGCCCAACCATTTCAGGGAAACTGATGTGAGTTCGTAAATTTTGAAAGATGGCCGCTTTTTCCGGGCACTTCCGGAACCGTCTATGGTGGTCAATGTAGTCAACGAAAGTTTGTTTGGCCGTCGGTGACCTAGAACTGCAAAGTTAAGTTATTTGAGAGACATTTTAGCGAAATTTTTACCTTTTTTGCTTCCATCGGAGTATCGGTTTGAATCACAATTTGCTATGTGATCGCACGCCACAACCCGTAACTCCGGAACCGGAAGTCGGTTGGAGATGAAATTTAATAGCCATTTACGGGGACGCAACATCTTTCATTTGAGACTAAGTTTGGTTGATTCGGTCTAGCCATCTCGGAGAAACCGATGTGACTGTTAGTCTGAATTTGGATACTTCCGCCGGGGCTTCCGGAACCGATGATGGTGGCCAATGTGACCAAAGAGACTTTGAATGGCTGTTAATGACCTAGTACTACAAATTGAAGCAGTTGTGGTCACATTTTGGAAAAATTTTCACCATTATACATTCATTGCAGAATTTCTTAAAATCGACATTTTCTGCGTGATCGTACTCACCACCCTGTAATTCCGGAACCGGAAGTCGGATCCATTAGAAATTCAATAGCAGCCTATGGGAACGTTGCACCTTTCATTTGGGACTAAGTTTGTAAAAATCGGTTCATCCATCTCTGAGAAAAGTGAGTGAGATTGTGTTCGCGTACACACACAGACGCACATACACACATACATACACACACATACATACACACACAGACATTTGCCGAACTCGACGAACTGAATCGAATGGTATATGTCACTCGGCCCTCCGGGCCTCCGTTAAAAAGTCGGTTTTCAGAGCAATTGCAATACCTTTCTATTGAGAAAGGCAAAAAGGTGCGAAATCGGCAGTCTCAAAAAGTCGATTTTTATAAAAAAAATTTTTTTCGAGATAACATAAAATCTCGACGTTTCATGCATTTTAAAGATGTTTGGCATCAAAAATACGAATTCGATTTCTGAAATTTCATGGGGTCCCCCCTTTGAAAAAAAATTTGAGTTCCGGCTTATATGGGAATTTCATGTGTGACCGGACCGTTCAGTCTATATTTCCGGAACCATACAAGCGATCCGTGCGAGATTTTACAGACATCTGTGGGGATAATATAGCTATCATTTGGGACTAAGTTTGTGAAAATCGGCCCAACCATTTCCGAGAAACTGGTATGAGTTTGCTAGTTATGAAAGATGGCCGCTTTTCCCGGGCACTTCCGGAACCGTCTATGGTGGTCAATGTAGTCAACGAAAGTTTGTTTGGCCGTCGGTGACCTAGAACTGCAAAGTTAAGTTATTTGAGAGACATTTTAGCGAAATTTTTACCTCTTTTGCTTCCATCGGAATATCGGTTTGAATTACAATTTGCTATGTGATCGCACGCCACAACCCGTAACTCCGGAACCGGAAGTCGGTTGGAGATAAAATTTAATAGCCATTTACGGGGACGCAACATCTTTCATTTGAGACTAAGTTTGGTTGATTCGGTCTAGCCATCTCCGAGAAACCGATGTGACTGTTAGTCTGAATTTGGATACTTCCGCCGGGGCTTCCGGAACCGATGATGGTGGCCAATGTGACCAAAGAGACTTTGAATGGCTGTTAATGACCTAGTACTACAAATTGAAGCAGTTGTGGTCACATTTTGGAAAAATTTTCACCATTATACATTCATTGCAGAATTTCTTAAAATCGACATTTTCTGCGTGATCGTACTCATCACCCTGTAATTCCGGAACCGGAAGTCGGATCCATTAGAAATTCAATAGCAGCCTATGGGAACGTTGCACCTTTCATTTGGGACTAAGTTTGTAAAAATCGGTTCATCCATCTCTGAGAAAAGTGAGTGAGATTGTGTTCGCGTACACACACAGACGCACATACACACATACATACATACACACACATACATACACACACAGACATTTGTCGAACTCGACGAACTAAATCGAATGGTATATGTCACTCGGCCCTCCGGGCCTCCATTAAAAAGTCGGTTTTCAGAGCAATTGCAATACCTTTCTGAGCAATTGCAATACCTGAGAAAGGCAAAAAGGTGCGAAATCGGCAAAGTCCCAAAAAGTCGATTTCTATAAAAAAAATTTTTCGAGATAACATAAAATCTCGACGTTTCATGCATTTTAAAGATGTTTGGCATCAAAAATACGAATTCGATTTCTGAAATTTCATGGGGTCCCCCCTTTGAAAAAAAAAATTGAGTTCTGGCTTATATGGGAATTTCATGTGTGACCGGACCATTCAGTCTATATTTCCTGAACCATACAAGCGGTCCGTGCGAAATATTACAGACATCTGTGGGGATAATATAGCTATCATTTGGGACTAAGTTTGTGAAAATCGGCCCAACCATTTCCGAGAAACTGGTATGAGTTTGCTAGTTATGAAAGATGGCCGCTTTTCCCGGGCACTTCCGGAACCGTCTATGGTGGTCAATGTAGTCAACGAAAGTTTGTTTGGCCGTCGGTGACCTAGAACTGCAAAGTTAAGTTATTTGAGAGACATTTTAGCGAAATTTTTACCTCTTTTGCTTCCATCGGAATATCGGTTTGAATTACAATTTGCTATGTGATCGCACGCCACAACCCGTAACTCCGGAACCGGAAGTCGGTTGGAGATAAAATTTAATAGCCATTTACGGGGACGCAACATCTTTCATTTGAGACTAAGTTTGGTTGATTCGGTCTAGCCATCTCCGAGAAACCGATGTGACTGTTAGTCTGAATTTGGATACTTCCGCCGGGGCTTCCGGAACCGATGATGGTGGCCAATGTGACCAAAGAGACTTTGAATGGCTGTTAATGACCTAGTACTACAAATTGAAGCAGTTGTGGTCACATTTTGGAAAAATTTTCACCATTATACATTCATTGCAGAATTTCTTAAAATCGACATTTTCTGCGTGATCGTACTCATCACCCTGTAATTCCGGAACCGGAAGTCGGATCCATTAGAAATTCAATAGCAGCCTATGGGAACGTTGCACCTTTCATTTGGGACTAAGTTTGTAAAAATCGGTTCATCCATCTCTGAGAAAAGTGAGTGAGATTGTGTTCGCGTACACACACACACAGACGCACATACACACATACATACACACACACATACATACACACACAGACATTTGCCGAACTCGACGAACTGAATCGAATGGTATATGTCACTCGGCCGTCCGGGCCTCCGTTAAAAAGTCGGTTTTCAGAGCAATTGCAATACCTTTTCTATTGAGAAAGGCAAAATGAGATTTGTAGAGTAAATATCAAAAAGTTTGATGTTTCTGAATTTTACCTTTAACGTTTTTATTTTTGTTTTATTCCTCAGAATTTTACACGATCAACAAGTTACATTTTATGAAAATTGATTGCAGAATAATAAAGATATATGCATGTGAAAATGATAAAATTCAATATGAATGACAAAAAGCCCTATAACCCCAACTTGTCGTATTCGGACTAAGGTCAAAAGGGTTCCGTTCGATTTCTGAGATTTTTTCACATTAGAAAAACTACAAAATATGTATGATTTGCATCACGGAGCAGAAAAATCATTAAAAATATGGGATTTTGGGGCCAAAATGACCCAGTACCCCACTTTTCCGTATTTTCCTAGAAACAAAAATTTCTCCATTCAAATAATAAGATTATTTCCTTTCAAAAGAGATATGAATTGTAATTTTCTGATTGCTACTTCAAAAGTTATAGCATTTAATGTATTTTCCTCCATTTTTTCCCATTGCACCAATTTCAAAAAATTTCAAGTGAAGTGGGCGGGGGTCTAAAATTATCCAAATGCTGTGAAATTTGGCTTCTGAGCTTACTTTGACATTTGTCACGATATGGGGGCCTTCGAGTATTAAAAAAAATTTTTTTTTGCAATGCCCTTATATATATATATATATATATATATATATATATATATATATATATATATATATATATATATATATATATATATATATATATATATATATATATATATATATATATATATATATATATATATATATATATATATATATATATATATATATATATATATATATATATATATATATATATATATATATATATATATATATATATATATATACACTGCTGGTCAATAAAATAGGTGTGAGATAAAAATACATGAAATTTTGAGTTTTCTCTAAAAATATTTTTATATTCAAATATTTTATAGTTAGGCACAGTCGTAAATCTGAAAAAGAACACTTTTATTTGTAAATTAAATGTTATGCTTAATCGTAACTCTTTCTTTTCCATGAAATCCAAAAAAGTACCTGGTCAATGAAATAGGTGTATTGTAATCTATTGCATTAAAATTTTTCAAATCCAATGATTTTAAGACTTCAACATTTTTAACAATTAGTAACCTGTGTAAGCTCCCTTATTCAACCAAATTTCATCCATTTGTCTTGGCATTGAGTCATTCAAACGCTGATAAATTTCCGTTGGTATAGGGTAGCATTCCTTTTAAGCTGCTTCCCACAAACGATCCTTATTTGTGAAATTTCGATCGAATAACTTCTTTTTAAGCACATTCCGTAAATTTTCTACGGGATTGATGACAGGATATTGGCATGGTCCGAAATTATAGTCATTTTATTATCCCGAAGTCATTCCTTTACATACTTCGATGTATGTTTTTGGTCAATATCCTGCTGAAACTGTCATGTAAAGGCACGTTATCTTTGGCATAGGACTGCATGACATCCTTTAGGATGTCCATCCTTTAGCCTTGCATTCGAATCTTGCCATTATAGTGGCGTAGCGAAGAATAGGACCTGCACCATTCCACGAAAAGCAAGCCCCAAACCTCATTGTTCTCGCCTCCGTGCTTTACCATATTTTGCGTGTGTCGCAGATCAAACTGTTTGCACTTTGGACGTTTAACGTTTCGTTGTGCATCGGAGGAAAACAGGTTTACCTTTGATTCGTCCCTCCGAAGGATATGTCGCCATTTTTTTTATTCCTTCTGAACCAGGCCCATTAACGCTGTTGAAAAGCTAAGTGCATTTTTCTTTAAAGGCTTTGGCTTCGAAATAGTGGAACCTTCTTAGCAATTCTTTCTGGAAGATTGGAATTTTACGGCCTACAGCGAACTGTTCTCGGACCTACCACTTTTCCAATTTGTGCTGAATTAGTCTTGGATGACGCGAATGGATCAGATTTCGCTAAAATTGCAATACGATGGTCAGCTGCTGTAGATGTTTCCTTGGGTTTTTTGTGTGTTTCCTTTTTTCAAAGGTTTTAAGGCATTTGTAACGAAGTTTTCGGAACGCCGCAGTGTATTCGCGATTTATTTATACGTCTTATCTTCTTGAACAAAATTTCTTAGCAAAACTCGTTCCACTTGAGTACAGTGAGATGCTCGACCCATTCTATAACAAATCTTGGACTTATTCAATATTTAAATGCATTCATTAACACGCAGAATTCAAACTTCACCAAATAAAACGTATATTGGAATTATGTAAAATAATAACACGTTAATATATTTCACACACCTATTATATTGACCATACCAAAAAACCTGCGGTAGTCTTGTTTTGCATCTTGACAAAGATTGCAAATATAATCATCGCCAACAACCCACTAATAACTTGACAGATCCCAAGGCTTCTGTGTGCAGAAGGTGTGATTGAGACTGCTGCAACTTGGTATGCGTAATTGAGAGAAAAACAAAATAATCTATCACACACCTATTTTATTGGCCAGCAGTGTATATATATATATATATATATATATATATATATATATATATATATATATATATATATATATATATATATATATATATATATATATATATATATATATATATATATATATATATATATATATATATATATATATATATATATATATATATATATATATATATATATATATATATATATATATATATATATATATATATATATATATATATATATATATATATATATATATATATATATAATATATATATATATATATATATATATATATATATATATATATATATATATATATATATATATATATATATATGTTTCGTCTCATATTGGCTACATGATGTAGAGACCTACTCGCTCTACATCCAGCTTTGTCTCGAATATTAATATATTTTTATAGTTTCATCTCAATTTATATTAATACACATGGTGCACTGTTCTACGAAAATCCTTGATTTAACAGAAGCAACCTAAGCTCTTGGTTTTTGTTATGTGCAGATTTGTCAAAGGAGCTGTTACCTCACTGAACACATCACTGAAGTGGCGGTAATAGCCGCACATACCGAGGAAACGACGAAGTTAAGTCCGTCCTGATTCAACAAATAACCAAGAAATTTTAGTTCGGGAACTCCAAAACGGGATTTTTCCAAATTGATGGTCAGGTTGGCTCTTGCTAGACAATCGGCCTTCGCTTTGAGTAGCTGTATGTGATGCTCGAACGTTTTGCTTGCCACGATGATGTCATCTAGGTAGACGAAAACGTAAGGTTCCCATTTACCTCGTCCTAGAACCTGGTCCATCAGTCACGCCAGAGCAGCGGGGCTGTTGACGAGACCAAATGGTAGACGAGTAAATTGGAACATACCCCTGCCACGAGCACTGAAAGCGGTATATTTGCGACTATCCTTGGCCAGGGGTACCTGGAGAAAGGCCTCCTTCAAGTCTATGATGGACAGGTGCTTCGCCTTGGGTAAGCCGCCCAATATTCGCCCAGGGTGGGACAGAGGGTATGCATCCCGTACAGTACGCTTATTGAGAGGCCTAGCGTCTAGACAAAGGCGAATTGAGTCGTCTGGTTTCGTGGCAGGCACAATATTAAGCGACCAATCCGAATCAGACTCCTCGATAATTCCCATAGATCGCCAACGTGAGTATCGACTCACGCGGTACTTCATCTTCTTCGTCGTCTTCCGATTCCTGACCTGAGTTCAACAGAGCACAGCTTTGTATCTCAGGAGAAATCCCGAAGGCGCGCCAAAAGTCCATACCTAGAATGGAATTGACGGTCAGATGATCTACTACAAAGGTGCATAGGACCTTCGTCAAATTTTGAAAAGTATACGGGAGATACACTTGTCCAATGATTGGTAAGGGTTGACCGTTTACGGAACGTAGTTTGAATGGTCGTTCCAACCTTTTCAAAAAACTTTTCGAAAACTTTCGGTATAGCTTTTTAGTTATAGTGGTGGCGTTACTACCACTGTCGAGCAGGACTTTGAAGGATTTGCCGTACACTGCGGCAATTGCAAATGGACGGTTATCGAACGGGCCGTCAAGGATGATGGTTTCGACAGACAACGAATTATCATAGTCCTCATCACAAGCCGGTCGAAAACTGTCGTAAATCTGGAGATTAATTTTAAGTTGTTCTTTGGAGCGCTGCTTTACTGCCAACTGCGACTTCAGTTGGTTCTGATCCCGTAAGGCAGTAAGGGCAACGAGAGACATCAAATCCTTTAAACCCACACACTATACAGAAGACCCGCTTCGGTTTCCGGTATTCCTCATATTCGTGACCTATGTCTCCACAATTGTAGTAGACTCCAAGCGCGGGACGATGATGCTTTTCCACCAAATTATAGGTTTCTGCGGTGGTTCGATCGTATTTTAATTGTTTCCCTCGAAATTCTTGCCGTCCTGATTCCCTTGCTGTTTCTTTCTCTGGTTGTCAGGAGGCTTGCTTGAATCAAGACCTGCCGGTTTGGCATTCTTGTTCCAAAACGTTTTGGATATTGCGTTGCCGTTATTCTGTATTGGTTTGGTTTATTTTGTTTTTGTTTGTTTTGAAGTGGATTGCACTAGTTTACAAAATAAAAATAAAAATCTGAACTTCAATATTCGAACACCATTTCTAATGTAAAATTGCGTGCTGAATCCGAAAATGAGGTCCAAAAAATTGTAGCGGGCCAAATGGCACGGTACCGGTTTTCGTCTACCAAAACGCTCCTCAGGATGTTTTAAACGAGTAGCTTTAGCGCCACCCCCGAAGAGGACCACTCGTCAGGTTAGAATTGCCCAGCATGAAACCTAACCTCAGGGCAGGTTATAGAAATTGATCCCGAAATGGCGCAAAGGAACGGTAAGTAAACACATAATGTGAAAAGATGCACTCCGTTTTGCGTATAGATGGAGCCACTACTATATTTAGCAAAGACGCAAGAGAAATGATCGTTATACCAACTCGAAAGCTCATGCACTAAAAACGATCAGTTATCATCACAGGCAGAACTCAGTCGAACACTCTTTCCCTCTCGCTTTGTAGGTAGTAGTGGGGACTAATTCCCGATAGCCCATCGGAGTAAAACAAACACAACGAAATTCAAATCTACGGAAACGACGCGAAACGTGAGAAATCCTCTCGAACCAAATTCACTACACGGGAAAGCTAATCAACATAAAAAATACAAACATTTCAGGTAACACTAACAGGAAAACATTTTATTGGACGGATTGAAGTACGGCATTTATTCTTATCCTAGGTTTTATTAATTAATATATTTACATGTTTCCGGTTCTTTCCCTCTCTTTCTAGCTTTCCCCTTTTCTTTCTACCTAAGTGCGGTCAAAATTTCTGCTAGCGGGTAAAGCTGCGCTGAGCAGTACAAATGCGCGCTCGGCTTTAGCTTTCGAGCGGCAAAGAAAGCTTTCGAAGGTTTGAGTGTTGTGTGTGTATGGATCTACGTGCACGTATCAGCGATCTATTTTTACTCACATGTGTTATTTCTGGAGCAGCGTCGATCTAGCAGAGCTGCATCTCAGCTGGGTGCCGACTGGTATTGCGGCTTCGGCACCGACTTCCTATCGCAACACTATTTAGCGATGGCGACGAACGGAGTCTACAATGGCGTCGCAATGATGACGCTATTTAGGTCTTTGCTTACCGGGTGTTGAATTCGGCCAACTTTCCGACGATGAAGATGGCCGTCGCTCTAACGAAGAGCGTTGATGATTTTGCTGCTTCCTTCCGACCTTTTGCCAAAAGCGTCGGGTACTTTCGAAGCCGGAACGTGGGTCAGCAGGGTGGCAAACGATTCGGGCGGTGTGCCGAGCGTGTGCGTCGCCAAACTTTCAATAAAAGAAAATCTCCAAATCCAAACTTTCAATAAAAGAAAAGAAGCCGTCGATCGGCTATTCGACGCTTTGAAGCTTTTTATCACACAACTCAATTATTAATTCTTACCTTCTTTTCACACACAAGTTCGCACGAAATGTAGCGAATTCAAATTTGTATTTCTGACCGCACAATTCACTGACCGCACTAGCTATACCTATCGGAAAGGAACTTTTTTAATAAATTTAATCCTAAAAAAACTTCTCACATTTTCAATAAACTACCTTTTTAAACACACCGCGGTGCTAAAAAAAGAACTTCACACTGCTGCCTCTTCCACGATCAGGATCGAAATGGACGAGTTGCAGTTCTGTAGATCCTCAGATAGGTGTCAAGTGATTCGAGTATTCGTAGTCGGAAGTACATATTTTTACAAATACTACTCTTTCGACAACCACTTCTCTCGCTTGAATTTTAAGAATACTCTTTCCTCTTAACACATTCGTATCTATCCATTTCATTCTACTGCGCATTTGGGTTTCGGTGAGACGGAATATTTTTTGAAAGTTCTTCCGAAATAGGCTAAAATTGCTTGCAAGGGAATATTTGTACACAAGCGTCTGCATGTTTCTTGATGTGATGCGTTTTGGCATAGTGAGCGTAGTGAACGAATAATGACAAAAATTACGAAAAAGGTGAACATGCTACAAAATTTACAGTAGAATAGTTTTCGAGTTACAGTGAAAAAATGAATTTTACCTTTAAAATTAAAAATACATTCAGTAAAATCCAAATATCTTCGGCTGTAGTGCATCGAAGTGAAATATTATTATGTTGAATTAAAGGTAATTGAATGCACTTTCGATCGTTAGAAAATTTTGTTTTAAAGCGACTACTGGTTCTGACATTATTTACGAATCTATTGAACTTTTTCTTCATTTTTCGTCATTTTTTTAAAGTAAAATGAGTGTGCGATCAATATTTTCGGCAAGATAAAGCAATCCTAAAAATTATATTTTATGAGTAATTAAAGCCTGCTAATAACAAATGAAAATAAGCACTTGTTAGTTTAAATCCGATGAAAATTGCGAAAGTCATTCAATATTTTGTGAAATGCAATTTTTTTGTTTCTCTGGGTCAACTTATTTAATATATGAGGGACTTTCTGTCAGAATTCTGTTAAACATGTAAATGGAAGAATTTTGAAAAAATTTAATGTGGAGTAATATTCGAACTCGTTTATCCAAATGATTAAAGACTTCTGATAACAATAATTTCAGGCTCAATGAAATTGAGTATATTGGTATATGCAATACTGCGTGTAATATTTACAAGTGTATTACATAAAATAACACTCTTATCATACAAAATTCGTTGTAAACTAAATCCGCACACACCTTTTAAAATTCGTATTTTGAAACGCTAGCTGCTCAATTGGGTTTTGTATAATGTTAATACAAACTATACGAATCCGTAGAGATATGTGATACTACATACGTCAAGTATTATAAAATTAATAATATGTAAAACTTTTAATTTCTTTTCCTTCATAGTACAACTAGCAAATCGTGTTTTAAAACATCGAACAAGACTTTTTTTTGGTTTAAAATCTCAAAATCTGATCTTCAGAATGATTTGAAGAACCTAGAATATTTTGTAATTGCACTTAGATGTTTTACGCATTATATTGAAGTATACTGAAGTTTTGTGAACCAGTACAGTAAAATCGATACATCGTGGAAGCCAATGTGAATCCAATATAATTTCAAATTAAAAACTTCAAGGCATTTTAATAACGTAAAATAAACTTTCAGTAGAACAAAACGTGACGAAATCGGTGGATAAGTCATCATTCGTGAAGCTACCCAGCAAACCAGTAAGCACTAAAGTAAGCAGCATATTGACTATATAAGAGCTGTCCGATGTTTACAAGTTTCATATGGGCTTTACAAATGTTTATAAGCTGCATAGCATGTTTATAAGTTTTATACAAGCTTTTCGAATGTTTATAAGCATTAAGCATTAAAATAGACTGTATATGGGTATATGAAGCTATACTTTAAAGCATAAAAACCCTGTAGTTGTAAGCCGTAAGCGGTAGTCAGCGATGCCTTTATGATGCCGTTTATGCTTGACATTTCTATTAAACTAAAGCAATGAAGTCCAAATCAAAACAAATATGATATGGTGCACTTTGTAAGCTCAAGAAAAAGATTGTCGGCTTCGGAGATTTGGCACAAACAAATTAAAGTTAACTAAATCTTTGAACCATAAAATGATACGAAACTGCGATGCATTACTTTTAAGTTTAGTGTAGGCATGGAAGTAATTTCAAAAATAAAATATTCCCAAAACCATGCTTCTGTTCGTCGGTGAGTGAAATCAACTTCCAATCGAACCAAAAACCGTTCGATTTAAGAACGGCAAATATCATTTATATGACCAAATGCTCAAATGGATCAAACAGCAAGCGCACTGGAACAACTTATCCCCCATATCTTCTAGAAGCAGAAGTTCGAGCCTGGATCAAACGCTGTATAGAAAAAGTCAAACACATGGGGCAGATAGACCATGAAAGATAGAAAGAGAGAGAAACAGTCTTTCCTCCATTTTCGTTTTGTTTTTTTTTTTCAACCAGTGGATTCTACCCAGCCCCCTGCTAGGCAACCATTTTGTCCTAGCCAACATCTGCCTTTGTTAAAATCAAAACAACCCAATGCTATTGCACGGGCGGCCTGGGCCTAGAGGTGGCTAGGCCCACTATATGTTGACTACTGTCAAAGTCTGTATATCTCCATAGGGGATGACAGGAGTGACACCCTCCTGGTTCTACCCATTACACAAATTGTTTTGACATTCCTCCATAGGCGCGGTGGAAAAGTCGGAGTAGGCTGCATATTGTAGTGAATACGACGACTATGAATAATAAAAAGTAACAGGAACTTTGACAGTTATGCTTTAAACATCATTATGGAGATGTGAGTTGACATAAGATGACGTTTATGTATTATCTTTACAACGCGCAGACACCCATGGAGCAAACGCAATGAAACGGTACACTGTTATCAGAGTTTGATCACACCGAGTGGAAAATAAAATATTGTGAAACAATCTAGGTACGATATATTAAAAGATTTATTTAAAAATAATACTTCGTGAAAAGATAATATATATAACAAACAAGTAATATCAATCCTTAGAAATAAAATAATTGATATTAACTTTTATAGCGTAATTAGAATTGATAATGTTGATTAATTGATTGTCTAGAAAAATTCGGAGTGTGTAATCAAGGAATTGAAACGCAAACTAATAAAAAAAGAAGAAAACAAAACGCAATTTGAAGCAGGATTGCAGACCGGATGTTGGAGGTGTTTTAGCGGATGCGAAAAAAAAGAATGCGTTCAGGCCTCATTCTGTGATCTATTACCGTAGAAGATAGCCGCATTTTCTGTGGACGAAAAATTCTGAATACGACATGGCGCAGTTAGTAGGTAAGTTTAAATGAATGATACGTTGGTGAAGCTTGTTGAATATAGGAAATTGGTTAAAAAAAGTACTGAATTAACAGAGAAAGAAATATTCATGAGGAACTGGATGTAGGGCGAGTAGGACTCTGCACCATGTGTATTAATATAAATTGAGATGAAACTATAAAAATATATTAATATTCGAGACAAAGCTGGATGTAGAGCGAGTAGGTCTCTACATCATGTAGCCAATATGAGGCGAAATATATATATATATATATATATATATATATATATATATATATATATATATATATATATATATATATATATATATATATATATATATATATATATATATATATATATATATATATATATATATATATATATATATATATATATATATATATATATATATATATATATATATATATATATATATATATATATATATATATATATATATATATATATATATATATATATATATATATATATATATATATATATATATATATATATATATATATATATATATATATATATATATATATATATATATATATATATATATATATATATATATATATATATATATATATATATATATATATATATATATTAGGGTGGGGCAAAATAATCGTTTTTTCAGCACAGCACTTTTAAGGTTCCATTTGGGGTCCCAAACAACTGTGCAAAATTTGGGGTCGATTGGATTTAACCCGGCGTAGCGCATTGCGTTTGAAATTTGTATGGAAATTAGTATGGGAAAACCTACTTTTTTGCATTTTCGATTTTACAGACTTCAATTCTTCCTGCAGTATACCAGCAATTAGATAGAAGTGTAGTCCAGGATATGCTGAACAACTTTGCCGAAGGATGCATGGTGCTAGAATGTCTCTAAAACAAGTTATAGCTGTTCAAAGTTCGATAGATCGAATTAATTGCCAAAACTCATTTTTCTTGCCAACACTGCGGGTGTACCAATGATATTTCATATAGCATACCAAAATATCATCATATACTTTAGATTTACCACTTTGGTATGTTAGGATGAATTATTCAAAAGTCTTAGCTCAATTTCATAGGCATAGGTATTTTAGCAATAGGGCGAAGTGAGGGGAGGGTGGGGGGAACTTTTAAATATGGAAATTTGAACTGAAATAACTGAAATCTTATCGAGATGAAATGTTCAGATGAATTATTTTACAACATTTACACAACCCACAAGAGCCCCAGTTCAACAGCAATTTTTACTTCAGGTGATCGAACAACATCGAAAAGAGCATCCTATCAAATCATAACGCGTATTAAACTGAAATATAATCAATGCATTCCTCTGACATATCAACTCGACATCAGTTGATTCAGTCTTCAACTTTACTTCCATTGATATAAAGTCAATGTAGAGGGATACAGTATGTTTCGTTTCATCGTTACTGTTATGCATAGGACATTGTGCAAATGTTTTAAAATAATTCATTTCAACTCGACAAGATTTCAGTTATTTCAGTTAAAATTTTTATATGTTGAAGCCTCCCCCTCCCACTCCCCTCACTACGCCCTATTGCTAAACTACCTTCGCCCATGAAATTCAGCTAAGGCTTTTGAATAATTCATCCAAACATACCAAAGTGGTAAATCTAAAGTATATGATGTTATTTTGGTATGCTATATGAAATATCATTGGTACACCCGCAGTGTTGGCAAGAAAAATGATTTTTGGCAATTAATTCGATCTATCGAACTTTGAACAACTATAACTTGTTGTAGAGACATTCTAGCACCATGCATCCTTCGGCAAAGTTGTTCAGCATATCCTGGACTATACTTCTATCTAATTGCTGGGATACTGTAGGAAGAATTGTATTCTGTAAAACCAAAAATGTAAAAAAGTAGGTTTTCCCATACTAATTTCCATACAAATTTCAAATGCAATGCGCTATGCCGGGGCAAATCCAATTGACCCCAAATTTTGTACAGTTGCTTGGGACCTCAAAAGGAACCAAAAAAGTGCTGTGCTCGGTTGATTAGGTTTTGATTACGTTTTTCCATATAACAATGCCCCACCCTAATATATATATATATATATATATATATATATATATATATATATATATATATATATATATATATATATATATATATATATATATATATATATATATATATATATATATATATATATATATATATATATATATATATATATATATATATATATATATATATATATATATATATATATATATATATATATATATATATATATATATATATATATATATATATATATATATATATATATATATATATATATATATATATATATATATATATATATATATATATATATGTTTCGCCTCATATTGGCTACATGATGTAGAGACCTACTCGCTTTACATCCAGCTTTGTCTCGAATATTAATATATTTTTATAGTTTCATCTCAATTTATATTAATACACATGGTGCAGAGTCCTACTCGCCCTACATCCAGTTCCTCATGAATATTTCTTTCTCTGTTAATTCAGTACTTTTTTTTAACCAATTTCCTATATTCAACAAGCTTCACCAACGTATCATTCATTTAAACTTACCTACTAACTGCGCCATGTCGTATTCAGAATTTTTCGTCCACAGAAAATGCGGCTATCTTCTACGGTAATAGATCACAGAATGAGGCCTGAACGCATTCTTTTTTTTCGCATCCGCTAAAACACCTCCAACATCCGGTCTGCAATCCTGCTTCAAATTGCGTTTTGTTTTCTTCTTTTTTTATTAGTTTGCGTTTCAATTCCTGGATTACACACTCCGAATTTTTCTAGACAATCAATTAATCAACATTATCAATTCTAATTACGCTATAAAAGTTAATATCAATTATTTTATTTCTAAGGATTGATATTACTTGTTTGTTATATATATTATCTTTTCACGAAGTATTATTTTTAAATAAATCTTTTAATATATCGTACCTAGATTGTTTCACAATATTTTATTTTCCACTCGGTGTGATCAAACTCTGATAACAGTGTACCGTTTCATTGCGTTTGCTCCATGGGTGTCTGCGCGTTGTAAAGATAATACATAAACGTCATCTTATGTCAACTCACATCTCCATAATGATGTTTAAAGCATAACTGTCAAAGTTCCTGTTACTTTTTATTATTCATAGTCGTCGTATTCACTACAATATGCAGCCTACTCCGACTTTTCCACCGCGCCTATGGAGGAATGTCAAAACAATTTGTGTAATGGGTAGAACCAGGAGGGTGTCACTCCTGTCATCCCCTATGGAGATATACAGACTTTGACAGTAGTCAACATATAGTGGGCCTAGCCACCTCTAGGCCCAGGCCGCCCGTGCAATAGCATTGGGTTGTTTTGATTTTAACAAAGGCAGATGTTGGCTAGGACAAAATGGTTGCCTAGCAGGGGGCTGGGTAGAATCCACTGGTTGAAAAAAAAAACAAAACGAAAATGGAGGAAAGACTGTTTCTCTCTCTTTCTATCTTTCATGGTCTATCTGCCCCATGTGTTTGACTTTTTCTATACAGCGTTTGATCCAGGCTCGAACTTCTGCTTCTAGAAGATATGGGGGATAAGTTGTTCCAGTGCGCTTGCTGTTTGATCCATTTGAGCATTTGGTCATATAAATGATATTTGCCGTTCTTAAATCGAACGGTTTTTGGTTCGATTGGAAGTTGATTTCACTCACCGACGAACAGAAGCATGGTTTTGGGAATATTTTATTTTTGAAATTACTTCCATGCCTACACTAAACTTAAAAGTAATGCATCGCAGTTTCGTATCATTTTATGGTTCAAAGATTTAGTTAACTTTAATTTGTTTGTGCCAAATCTCCGAAGCCGACAATCTTTTTCTTGAGCTTACAAAGTGCACCATATCATATTTGTTTTGATTTGGACTTCATTGCTTTAGTTTAATAGAAATGTCAAGCATAAACGGCATCATAAAGGCATCGCTGACTACCGCTTACGGCTTACAACTACAGGGTTTTTATGCTTTAAAGTATAGCTTCATATACCCATATACAGTCTATTTTAATGCTTAATGCTTATAAACATTCGAAAAGCTTGTATAAAACTTATAAACATGCTATGCAGCTTATAAACATTTGTAAAGCCCATATGAAACTTGTAAACATCGGACAGCTGTTATATAGTCAATATGCTGCTTACTTTAGTGCTTACTGGTTTGCTGGGTAGCTTCACGAATGATGACTTATCCACCGATTTCGTTACGTTTTGTTCTACTGAAAGTTTATTTTACGTTATTAAAATGCCTTGAAGTTTTTAATTTGAAATTATATTGGATTCACATTGGCTTCCACGATGTATCGATTTTACTGTACTGGTTCACAAAACTTCAGTATACTTCAATATAATGCGTAAAACATCTAAGTGCAATTAA